>NC_056442.1:642317-738610 GCF_018296145.1 Oncorhynchus tshawytscha | reverse complement strand
TGTCATCTCGGATCAGATTCGCATAGCTATATTTGACACTAGCAACATTCTCATAATCCGATAACTTCCTTCCATATTGCGCTCCTCCAACATACTGTACACCCATTGTGTTAATATTCGTTGTATTGGTTCAGTCGGATCAGTCCACAGACTCTACTCTCTATTACTCTAGATTAGTGTTGTTAGAATGCTCCCCTGGTGCTAAATCAACATCAGTCTGGGGTCATCAAACTGTAAAGGATGGCCATTGATTTATTCACTAAGCCTGTGAAATACGGGGCCTTTAATTCAAGTTCCCAACCGGTCCAGAGCAGATACATGGAGGGACAGAGTGGGATGAGGGATGGGATAGAGAGAGAGGAAGAACAGAGAGAGCAAGGAAAGAGAGAGGAAGGAGTGAGAGAGTAGTAGTATTATTGATGCCTTATTGCTGTTGGTCCCACCATTTTTTGTTAGATGTATACCATGACAATATAAGTAACTTAACTTGCCATGTTAATAAAGTCTACTGAATTGAATTGAAATTGAGAGAGGGGGGGAAGAGAGAGAGAGAGGAAGGAGAGAGAGAGAGAGAGAGAGAGAGAGAGAGAGAGAGAGAGAGAGAGAGAGAGAGGGGTGACTAGCTAGTTAGGGAAAACAGGGAATAGAGGCAGGTTTGGCTAATATTGCGTTAGCAGGATTATAAATGGTTCAACATCCATTATTGAATATTAGAGAGCGATCTTTTCATTAGTCTGCACAGGAATTAAATTAATACTGTACTGTCTAAACAAATGGTTGAGGGATTGTCCTTCAGAGGAGGATGTTTATGTGGAGAATAAGACAATTACCCACCACTTAATGCAGGCCAATACAGAGTTGACAGTATGTATACTGGTTGCTTCCATAATCAGTTGTGTAAAAATACTTTAAAGTACTACTTCAGTAAAAATTTTTGTGGTATTGTACTTTACTTTACAATTTATATTTTTACTTTTACTTCACTACATTCCTAAAGAAAATAAATGTAGTTTTTACTCCATATATTTTCCCTGATACCCAAAAGTACATTTTGAATGCATAGAAGGACAGAAAATAGTCCAACTCACACACTAATCAAGGGACATCAATGGTCATCCCTATTGCCTCTGATCTGGCGGACTCACTAAACACAAATGCCTTATTTGTAAATGATGTCTAAGTGTTGGAGTACCCTGGCTATCCTTACATTTTAAAAACAAAAAATTGGTGCTGTCTGGTTTGCTAAATATAAGAAAAGTGAAATGATTTATACTTTTACTTTTGATACTTAAGTATATTTAAAACTAAACACTTTTAGATTTTTAAATCAAGTAGTATTTCACTGGGTGATGACAATTGGGTTCTATTTCCACCACTTTCAATAATGACACACTATCACACCAATGTGAAATTGATACCTATCTCAGTAGAAATACTAGCTATTTTGTTTGAAATAGATCAGCATGGTATGCATAGAGGGGCTCAAAGAAAACTAGTTTTGGAAAACTGACATTTACAATACAATTATCTGAATATAATAAAACAAACAATGATGTGAGGCAACAAGTTTGGGAGTGTTGTAATAGAGAGAGATCACAGATGCTGAGGTAATTGGTGAGCATTGATGGCGGTGGTTAACAGTGGCACGGAGATAATGACTGTAATCTATACAGACTGGTGTGTGCCGGACACAACCCTCGTTGGTAGAGCAAGCCATTGCTAAATCACTGTCTTTCAAAAATGACACAAAAAAAAACAGATGTTATCTCACGATACTCTGAAAATCATACGTAATAGACATTGAAAATGGTCAACTGCTGTCTGACAGTGTTCAGGTTTAGTTGGTGAGGTAGCCCTTGATTCAGGTAACGCTAGGCCTACTACTTAGTGTATCAAGCAAATACTTGGTTTTATTTTAGTCCCTGACCGCAGAACAGCTCATTGTGACAGTGTTGCAGGACAGAACATTCACTTTACCACCAGAAGAACATGAGTGGGTAGCTCTCTTACAATGAGAAAACTTACATTTCCACTTTGTCAAAATGGGTATAATGTAACTGTTGCATTCGACTCGTCACATAACCCGCCTTGGGCACACAGGGTTGATTTCAGCGAGGAAGGAAGGGAGTGTGTAGGCAGGGCTGGATTCACCTCCACCAAGGGAAGTTAGCTAGAGCATTGAAATAGAAAGCGAAACACATTCATTTCTCGAGGATGTTTTGGCAGAGCTCACTTGCGTCTGTTTCGTGGGGGATATTAATATATTAGGAGCATGTGGTCCATGGTAACAGACTAGACGTGATAGAGTGTGATTGCTGCTGTTTATGATCTTCTTTACGGCTTACAGTATGTACTCAGTGGGGGCTGCTGAGGGGAGGACGGCTCATAATAATGTCTGGAACGGAGCAAATGGAATGGCATTAAACACCTGGAAACCATGGAAACCATGTGTTTAATTATATACCATTCCACTGATACCACTCCAGCCATTAACATGAGCCTGTGCTCCCCAAATAAGCTGCATCAACCTCCTGTGATGTACATCTTCCTCGTTTAACTGGGATATGTCTTCTGTAGACAGGTACAGGTAACTGCCAAAGTAAAGGAAACACCAACATAAAGTGTCTTAATAGGGCGTCGGGCAATTATGAGCCAGAACAGCTGGAATGCACCTTGGCATAGATCCTACAAATCTATTGGAGGGATGCGGCACCATTCTTCCACAAGAAATTCCATCATTTGGTGTTTTGTTGATTTACATTTGACATTTGCGTCATTAAGCAGACACACTTATCCAGAGCCACTAACAATATTGAGTGCATACATCAGATACAGGTGTGCACACGTGGAGGTGGAGGAAAACGCTGTCTCAGGTGCCACTCCAGAATGTCAGATAAGGGTTTAGTTGGGTTGAGATATGGTGACTGAGATGGCTGTGGCATACATCACTTTCATGGTCATCAAACCATCCAGTGACCACTCGTGCCCTGTGGGCATTGTCATCCTATGGGGGCATAGCCATGGTAACCAAAACAATGGCCTGCCCAGTATTTTTCTACATGACCCTAAGCATGATGGGATTTCTTAAATAACTCAGGAACCACACCTGTGTGGAACACAGTAGGTTGGTGGCACCTTTCTTGGGGAGGACTGGCTCGTGCTAATGACTTGATCAGAATGTGTGGAATGGTAGCAAATACATCAAAGACGTGGTTTCCATGGTTTCCATTTTTGATGCCATTCCATTCACTCTGTTCCACCCATTATTATGAGCCGTCCTCCCCTCAGCAGCCTCCACTGGTGTGGAAGCACCTGCTTTCAATATACTTTGCATCCCTCATTTACTCAAGTGTTTCCTTTATTTTGGTAGCTACTTGTACGTTTAGTGTCATCCACCTACACTACACTCACACAGGAGCATTATGGATAATGTTGACTCCCCTGACCTAGTGGAAACCTTTTGGCCTGCTTCAAGAATCTACCCAGCTGTGACTCATAATCATTAAACTATACCAGCAGAATCTTTAGCGCATTAAAGAACAAGATCTGTGCGCAAGTACCTCATGTTGGTCAAATGTCAACACAGAACTACTTGAAAAGCCTACACACCCCCTCACATTGTTTTCCCACAGCCTTCAGAAAGTATTCATACCCCTGGACTTATTCCACATGTTGTTGTGTTACAGCCTGAATTCAAAATGTATTTCTCTCCCATCTACAAACAATACCCCATCATTTCAAAGAGAAAACATGTTGTAGTTTGTGTTTGTAAATGTATTGAGAATTAAATACAGAAATATAGTATTCAGACCCCTGAGTGAATGTATGTTAAAATCAACTTTGACAGATTACAGCTGTGAGTTTTTCTGGGTATGTCTCTAAGTGCTTTGCACACCTGGATTGTACAATATTTGCCCATTATTCTTTAAAGATTCTTCTAACCTTGTCAAATTGGTTGTTGCTGATTGCTAGACAACACTTTTCAAGTCTTGCCATAGATTTTCAAGCAGATTTAAGTCAAAACTGTAACTCGGCCACTCGGCCACAGGAACATTCAATGTCTTCTTGGTAAGCAACTCCAGTGTAGATTTAGCATTGTGTTTTAGGTTATTGTCCTGCTGAAAGGTGAATTCATTTCCCAGTGTCTGATGGAAGGCAGACTGAACCAGGTTTTTCTCTGAGATTTTGCTTATGCTTAGCTCCATTCCATTTCTTTTTTATCTTGAAAAACTCCCCAGTCCTTACTGATTACAAGCATACCCATAACATGATGCAGCCACCACTGTGCTTGAAAATATGGAGTTGACTGTTGTATTTTATTTGCCCCAAACATACCACAAAAAGTTAATTGCTTTGTCACATTTTTTGTTAGCATTACGTTAGTGCATTGTTACAAACAGGATGCATGTTTTGGAATATTTTTTATTCTTTACAGGCTTTCTTCTTTTCACTCTGGCAATTAGGTTAGTATTGTGGAGTAAATACAATAATGTTTTCTCCTATCACAACCATTCAATTCTGTAACTGTTTTAAAGTCCCCATTAGTTTCATGGTGAAACCCCTGAGTGGTTTCCTCAATCTCTGGCAACTGAGTTAGGAAGGACGCCTGTATCTTTGTAATGACTGGGTGTATTGATGCACCATCCAAAGTTCACCATGCTCAAAGGGATATTCAATGTCTACTTTTTTACATTTTTAACAATCTACTACTAGGTGCCCTTCTTTGTGAGCTATTGGAAAACCTCCCTGGTCTTTGTGATTGTTTATTTTTTTATTTAACCTTTGTTTAACTAGGCAAGTCAGTTAAGAACAAATTCTTATTTACAAGGACCAAAAGGCAAAAAGCCTCCTGCGGGGACAGGGGCCTGGGATTACAAATAAAAATAAAAAATAAATACTATATAAATATGTGACAAAACACACAACACGAGAGACAACACTACATCAAGAGAGACCTAAGACAACAACATAGAAAGGCAGCAACACATGACAACACATCAAACAACATGGTAGACCTAAGATGACAACATGGTAGCAACACAACATGGTAGCATGCAGAAACACAACATGACAACAACGGCATGTTAGTAACACAACATAACAACAACATGGTAGCAACACAACATGGTAGTAACACAACATAACAACAACATGGTAGAAACACAACATGGTAGTAACACAACATAACAACAACATGGTAGCAACACAACATGGTAGCAGCACAAAACATGGTACTAACATTGCTGGGCACAGACAACAGCACAAAGGTCAAGAAGGTAGAGACAACAATACATCACGCAAAGCAGCCACAACTGTCAGTAAGAGTGTCCATGAACTGAGGGACTGAGGGACTTTACAGATAATTGTATGTGTGGGGTACAGCGATGAGGTAGTCCTAACTGTCATGACTGAGGGACCTTACAGATAATGACTGAGGGACCTTACAGATAATTGTATGTGTGGGGTACAGCGATGAGGTAGTCCTAACTGTCATGACTGAGGGAGTCATAAAAAAATGTGTGGGGTCCAGTTAGTCCTAACTGTCATGACTGAGGGATTAATGTGTGGGGTACACAGTAGTCTAACTGTCATGACTGAGGGCCACTTTCCTAACTGTCATGACTGAGGGACCTTACAGATTATTAATTGTATGTGTGGGGTACAGCGATGAGGTAGTCCTAACTGTCATGACTGAGGGACCTTACAGATAATTGTATGTGTGGGGTACAGCGATGAGGTAAAAAAATTCAGTTAAACACTATTAATGTACACAGAGTCCATGGAACTTTTACTCCTGAACTTATTTAGGCTTGCCATAGCAAAGGGGCTGAATACTTATTGACTCAAGACATTTCCGCTTCTTGTTTTTTATAATTTGTTACTATTTCTAAAAAGATAAATCCACTTTGACATTATGGGGTGTTGTGTGTAGACCAGTAACAAAAAAACTCAATTTAATACATTTTCAATTCAGGTTGTAACACAACAAAATGTGGAAAAAGTCAAGGGGTGTGAATACTTTCTGCAGGCTCTGTATCTACTCATCAGTCAGTGAACCACCAGGCACTAGGGGAGATAGAACTGACCTGGTGTAGATTATAACAGTTCAATGATTTATGACACTCATCAGTCAATGTCTTCCTGAAGGACATAACTAACTACAAATGCTCCAGAGCATGATTGTATATGAACAGAACCCAAAGATGAGGACATTCAGGTTCTCTTATTTATCAGAGCAGTAATCCAAGGTGAAGAGAAACAACTACAACAGATCTTTATCAACTGAGAACACATTCTCATTTACAGCAACGACCTGGGGAATAGTTACATGGGAGAGGGAGGATGAATGAGCCAATTGGAAGCTGGGGATGATTAGGTGGCCATGATGATATGAGGTCCAGATTGGGGATTTAGCCAGGATTTAGCTACTCTGAGTTCTGTATTCTCAAAAAAACATTTATACAAAAAGGTTAGCTGTCGGACTGGTGTGTTATACAAGACAGATATCTTCTAAATACTGTAATATTGAGAGCCTTGAGGCGTACTATTATTAAGTAGTGTATCTATGTTTGAAGTGACATTGAGGTATTCTCAGTGTTCAACACTCAGATGACATGTCAATCAACATACATAATAATGTCTGTTCATGCATTAAACATTCACATGAACTCATGTATTTGAAACAGTTTCCAACAATCAGCTGTTACAAAGAGCATTGACAGCATGGTGCCTGACTTCGGGTAATGAGGGGAAGAAAGAGAATGTGTAAAATCACTAACCATTATTTTTACAAATGTAACCTTTGGAGGAAATTGGGACATGTGAAGCCTAAAAAGGGAATCACACATCAAGACAAATGGTCTCTATCTTAAAGGGACTGTTTGCTCATGTTACAAATGTGTGACTGAGTTGCTCTAATTCCTCAACGGCACAGCTGGCAGAGCTCAAAAAAGCACCTTATAGTTGAAAATTCTTCTTTGAGTCACAAGTGCATTGAAATGACTTAGGAACTCTGCATACTTTGAAGAGGTGTGGATACTTGCAGACACCAGTTAGTCCTCCCATTCAAACCTTTGTCATTTTTGTGTCTTATGGTGCAACTACCCAACATTTTCCAGGAAAATTCTTATCATGTTACTGAATGTATCCAGAATATTTTCAGAAGCAGCAAAAAATACAGAAAATGTCAAATACACATTCTTCTGTTAGATACATTTCAATTTAGCCCTATCCATATGGACCTATTCCCACGAATGTGAGAGGTTAAGCATTCACATTAACTCATGTATTTGAAACAGTTTCCTACAATCAGCTGCTGCAAAGAGCATTGACCGCATGGTGTATGGCTTTGGGTAATGAGGGGAAGAAGAGAGTGTGTAAAATTGCTGCTTTATTTCTTATTCTTTTAACCTTTGGGAAAATGTAGATATTTGAAGCCTTAAAGGGGAATCACACAATACTTATTTTCTCCATCTTAAAGGGGCTGTTCACCCAGATTACAAATGTGTGACTGAGTTGATGTAGGCACACAACTGTACTCGGCACGCTACTGTATTTGTGACATGCTACCACTCCCATTGGTTTGCGCGCAACAATGTTAATACTAACTAGAGTAAGAAAACTATCCTGCATGGAGTGTATAAAACATTAGGAACACCTTCCTAATATTGAGTTGCACCCCCTTTTGCCCCCAGAACAGCCTCAAATCGTCGAGACATGGACTCTACAAGGTGTCAAGCGTTTCACAGGGATGCTGGCCCATGTTGACTCCAATGCTTCCAATATTTGTGTCAAGTTGGCTGGATGTCCTTTGGGTGGTGGATCATTCTTGATACACACAGGAAACTGTTGAATGTGACAAACCCACCAGCATTGCAGCTCTTGACACAAACCAATGCGCCTGGCGCCTGGCACCTTGTACCAGATCCCATTCAAATGCACTTTTGTCTTGCCCATTCACCCTCTGAATGGCAAACATACACAATCCATGTCTCAATTGTCTCAAGGCTTAAAAATCATTCTTTAACTATCTCTTTCCCATCATTTACACTGATTGAAGTGGATTTAACAAGTGCCATCAATAAAGGATCACCGCTTTCCCATGGTTAGATCATGTCATGGAAAGAGCAGGTGTTCCTAATGTTTTGTACACAGTGTATATTGTTCGTCACTGACTGACTTACCATAGAGCGACACATTTCTCTGGATATATTTGTAATGTTTTATTCAATCAAAAGCCATACTGCCAATACCCTTCCTCAACTATGACCCACACCTGCTCAACTCCCAAGGAAATGACATCCTGTTCAGACAGAAGGCGAACCAGCCAAAGCAAGTGGACAGGGTGTTGTATGGGTCTGACAAAATGGTCTAGTAGTCCAGAAACACCTTTCCCCCTTCCCTCCAGATGGCCAGAGGAGACTGCCAGGGCAGGGCTGGCTTGCCTGCACAACCATGACCTCCAGCTCTGGATCAATTAGCCCAACATTAATGTTGTTAGTCTGCTACAGAGATACAGAGATGCCATCTCTCATGAAAATCAGCTGAGAGGAATTCTCCGTACAAGTCTGTAAACATGGTTAAAGATGGAATCTGCATGAGGGGAAACAGCGCCACTGTTTGTCCCAGAGCCTTTGTTATTGTTTTGTGGATGAGAATGGAGGAGAGAAGCATCCGACACCGTGGTAATAACAATGTGCACTACATATTCTGTTGTTCTATCGCGTGTGCGATGATGTCAGAGGTAAGTTAAAACAGTGTTCGTTGTTTGCAGTAACTTCTTAGTGGTTGTAATATCCAAACGGACTTGGCAGTTTCACCAATTAAGGATCCTAGCTTTCAATTATGGGGGAAAGCACTAACTGTATTTTTGCAACAATATTATCATTCTGGAACAACAGAGGGTCCCTTTAAAGATGGCATCCTCAATATGGGAAACAGCTCCACTGGCCGCCCCACTACGTTGTTATTGTTGTTAGCTGCAGAGCTGAGGAGCGTCAGGCAGCATGGTAACAAAATCAGCGCAGTACATATTGTGCTCTTCTATCACACGTGCGATGATGTCAGAGGGGACAAAACTGTGTTCATTGTTTGCAGTTACCTCTTTGTCGTTGTAAGATCCCAAACGGACATGGCTGTTTCACCAACTAAGGATTACAGCTTTAAGAGATTGTATGTGTCATTTTAACATGAAAATAAATTACATAAAATACAAAGAATGGGATATTCCTAAAATGACACCATTCCCAAGATCTTGGTTTTCCTTCATTGGGAGTATGTCAGCTCCACACCCCAGATCTATTAACAGATGGGAAAGTGTGCCTTGCTTCCTCCTCTCCTCTTATATGGAGGCAGGAGACCCATGTAGGCTACACTGCTCCGGGGACCATATGTTACTCCTTCCTTCATGAAAGAGATGGAGGCAGGAGACCCATGTAGGCTACACTGCTCCGGGGACCATATGTTACTCCTTCCTTCATGAAAGAGATGGACCAGGAGATATGTTACTCCATATGTTACTCCTTCATGGAAGAGATGGAGGCAGGAGACTGCTCCGGGGACCATATGTTACTCCTTCCTTCATGGAAGAGATGGAGGCAGGAGACCCATATGTTACTCCTTCCTTCATGAGATAGGCTACACTGCTCCATGGAAGAGATGGAGGGGGACCATATGTTACTCCTTCCCTTCATGGAAGAGATGGAGGCAGGAGACCCATGTTGTTACTCCTTCCTTCATGGAAGAGATGGAGGCAGGAGACCCATGTAGGCTACACTGCTCCGGGGACCATATGTTACTCCTTCCTTCATGGAAGAGATGGAGGCAGGAGACCCATGTAGGCTACACTGCTCCAGGGACCATATGTTACTCATGAAAGAATCCTGTCATCCGGGGGAAGAGATGGAGGCAGGAGACCCATGTAGGCTACACTGCTCCAGGGACCATATGTTACTCCTTCCTTCATGGAAGAGATGGAGGCAGGAGACCCATTAGGCTACACTTCCTTCATTGGAGGCAGGAGACCCATGTAGGCTACACTGCTCCGGGGACCATATGTTACTCCTTCCTTCATGGAAGAGATGGAGGCAGGAGACCCATGTAGGCTACACTGCTCCGGGGACCATATGTTACTCCTTCCTTCATGGAAGAGATGGAGGCAGGAGACCCATGTAGGCTACACTGCTCTTCGGGGGACCATATGTTACTCCTTCCTTCATGGAAGAGATGGAGGCAGGAGACCCATGTAGGCTACACTGCTCTTCCGGGGACCATATGTTACTCCTTCCTTCATGGAAGAGATGGAGGCAGGAGACCCATGTAGGCTACACTGCTCCGGGGACCATATGTTACTCCTTCCTTCATGGAAGAGATGGAGGCAGGAGACCCATGTAGGCTGCTCCGGGGACACTGCTCCATGTTACTCCTTCCTTCATGGAAGAGATGGAGGCAGCAGACCCATGTAGGCTACACTGCTCCGGGGACCAAATCAAATCAAATCAAATTTTATTTGTCACATACACATGGTTAGCAGATGTTAGTGCGAGTGTAGCGAAATGCTTGTGCTTCTAGTTCCGACAATGCAGTAATAACCAACAAGTAATCTAGCTAACAATTCCAAAACTACTACCTTATAGACACAAGTGTAAGGGGATAAAGAATATGTACATAAAGATATATGAATGAGTGATGGTACAGAGCGGCATAGGCAAGATACAGTAGATGGTATTGAGTGCAGTATATATATATGAGATGAGTATGTAAACAAAGTGGCATAGTTAAAGCGGCAAGTGATACATGTATTACATAAGGATGCAGTAGATGATATAGAGTATAGTATATACATATACATATGAGATGAATAATGTAGGGTATGTAAACATTATATTAGGTAGCATTGTTTAAAGTGGCTAGTGATATATTTTACATTTCCCATCAATTCCCATTATTAAAGTGGCTGGAGTTGAGTCAGTGTGTTGGCAGTAGCCACTCAATGTTAGTGGTGGCTGTTTAACAGTCTGATGGCCTTGAGATAGAAGCTGTATTTCAGTCTCTCGGTCCCAGCTTTGATGCACCTGTACTGACCTCGCCTTCTGGATGATAGCGGGGTGAACAGGCAGTGGCTCGGGTGGTTGTTGTCCTTGATGATCTTTATGGCCTTCCTGTGACATCGGGTGGTGTAGGTGTCCTGGAGGGCAGGTAGTTTGCCCCCGGTGATGCGTTGTGCAGACCTCACTACCCTCTGGAGAGCCTTACGGTTGTGGGCGGAGCAGTTGCCGTACCAGGCGGTGATACAGCCCGACAGGATGCTCGATTGTGCATCTGTAGAAGTTTGTGAGTGCTTTTGGTGACAAAATTTCTTCAGCCTCCTGAGGTTGAAGAGGCGCTGCTGCGCCTTCTTCACGATGCTGTCTGTGTGGGTGGACCAATTCAGTTTGTCTGTGATGTGTACGCCGAGGAACTTAAACTTACTACCCTCTCCACTACTGTTCCATCGATGGATAGGGGGTGTTCCCTCTGCTGTTTCTGAAGTCCACAATCATCTCCTTAGTTTTGTTGACGTTGAGTGTGAGGTTATTTTCCTGACACCACACTCCGCCCTCACCTCCTCCCTGTAGGCCGTCTCGTCGTTGTTGGTAATCAAGCCTACCACTGTTGTGTCGTCCGCAAACTTGATGATTGAGGAGGCGTGCATGGCCACGCAGGAGGCGTGCATGGCCACGCAGTCGTGGGTGAACAGGGACTACAGGAGAGGGCTCAGAACGCACCCTTGTGGGGCCCCAGTGTTGAGGATCAGCGGGGTGGAGATGTTGTTGCCTACCCTCACTACCTGGGGGCAGCCCGTCAGGAAGTCCAGTACCCAGTTGCACAGGGCGGGGTCGAGACCCAGGGTCTCGAGCTTGATGACGAGCTTGGAGGGTACTATGGTGTTGAATGCCGAGCTGTAGTCGATGAACAGCATTCCCTGATCCACCTCTACGCAGACGACACCATTCTATATACTTCCGGCCCGTTGGACACTGTGCTATCTAACCTCCAAACGAGCTTCAATGCCATACAGCACTCCTTCCGTGGCCTCCAACTGCTCTTAAACGCTAGTAAAACCAAATGCATGCTTTTCAACCGTTCGCTGCCTGCACCCGCACGCCTGACCAGCATCACCACCCTGGATGGTTCCGACCTTGAATATGTGGACATCTATAAGTACCTAGGTGTCTGGCTACACTGTAAACTCTCCTTCCAGACTCATATCAAACATCTCAATCGAAAATCAAATCAAGAGTCGGCTTTCTATTCCGCAACAAAGCCTCCTTCACTCACGGCCAAACTTACCCTAGTAAAACTGACTATCCTACCGATCCTCGACTGGCGATGTCATCTACAAAATTGCTTCCAACACTCTACTCAGCAAACTGGATGCAGTTTATCACAGTGCCATCCGTTTTGTCACTAAAGCACCTTATACCACCCACCACTGCGACTTGTACACACACTGAGTAATTGGTGAACCAGGCAAGGCAGTCATCCGAAAAACCGAGGCTACTGAGTCTGCCGATAAGAATATGGTGATTGACAGAGTCGAAAGCCTTGGCAAGGTCGATGAAGACGGCTGCACAGTACTGTCTTTTATCGATGGCGGTTATGATATCGTTTAGTACCTTGAGCGCGGCTGAGGTGCACCCGTGACCGGCACGGAAACCAGATTGCACAGCGGAGAAGGTACGGTGGGATTCGAGATGGTCAGTGACCTGTTTCTTGACTTGGCTTTGAAGAACTTAGATAGGCAGGGCAGGATGGATATAGGTCTGTAACAGTTTGGGTCCAGGCTGTCTCCCCCTTTGAAGAGGGGGATGACTGCGGCAGCTTTCCAATCCTTGGGGATCTCAGACGATATGAAAGAGAGGTTGAACAGGCTGGTAATCGGGGTTTAACAATGGCGGCGGATAGTTTCAGAAATAGAGGGTCCAGATTGTCAAGCCCAGCTGATTTGTACGGGTCCAGGTTTTGCAGTTCTTTCAGAACATCTGCTATCTGGATTTGGGTAAAGGAGAACCTGGAGAGGCTTGGGCATAGCTGCGGAGTCTGACCAGAAGACCGCTTCGTTTTCCCCTTTTGAAGTCGTTTTGGGGTCTTCGGCTGGGATCCATTCCGTTGTCCTGGGTGAAAGGCAGAACACCCCAGCGAAAGTCATATTCTTGGTCGTACTGATGGTGAGTTGACGCTGCTCTTATGCTCAGTAGTTCTTCTCGACTGTATGTAATGAAACCTAAGATGACCTGGGGTACCAATGTAAGAAATAACACGTAAAAAAACAAAAAACTGCATAGTTTCCTAGGAACGCGAAGCGAGGCGGCCATCTCTGTCGGCGCCGGAAGTATAATATGTTACTTCTTCCTTCAAGGAAGAGATGGAGGCATGGAGACTTGCCAAATCACATTGGCTAGACCCCAGGGTCTTTCTCTATTGTGTCAGGGAGAGCTTTGATGGACTTCCTCCAACAATATGGACCATTTCAATTGACCCTCCAATAAACCACCTCTTCTGGTACTCCCCAAAGACCAAGAGACCCAAGCATCCATTGAGACAGTGAGTAACTGAAGTAGTCAGGGTCTGTGTGTCACACCCTGATCTGTTTCACCTGTCCTTGTGCTTGTCTCCAACCCCTCCAGGTGTCGCTCATCATTCCCAGTGTTTTTTTACCTGTGTTTTCTGTCTCTCTGTGCCAGTACGTCTTGTTTGTCAAGTCAACCAGCGTTTATCTCCTAGCTGCTATTTTTCCCAGTTTCCTGGTTTTGACCTGTGCCTGTCCTGACACTGAACCTGCCGCCTGACCATTCTTACTGCCCTGACCTCGAGCATGCCTAATGCCTTGTACTGTTTTGGACTCGGACCTGGTTACTGAACCCCTACCTATCCTGACCTCGAGCCTGTCTAATGCCCTGTACTGTTTGGACTCTGACCAGGTTTATGAACTCTCGCCTGTACCCGACCTGCCTTTTGCCTACCCCTTGTGTTATAATAAATATCAGAGCTCAACCAGCTGCCTCCTCTGTCTGCATATGGGTCTCGCCTTGTGCCCTTATACTGTGATTTCAGTTTTCTACCCAGAATACCTATGGTGATTTCTCCATAACACCGTTATCTCCCTGAAGGAGACACATCAACAATCAGCATCATTAGTGTCTACTGGGTCTATATGAATGACCTACTGTATGTTGGGCTATACACTCACAAGAATCAATATGAATAATCCAAATGGAGTTGACATAACAGAGTATGGATAGCAGGTGTTCCCTATCTCCAATCTATTTCCAGCAGTAAATCATTCACCCACCGAGGCTACAAGCAACATTTACCACTTTGTAACAACATGGAAGGATAATGAAATAGAACATATAAATGTAGTTACACTGCATGGATGGGAGGGAGATATCAATATCTCAGACCCTCCTGGTTGGTTTCTGCAGGAACACTCTCCTGTTCTCTATGGCTGGGAGTGAGGAGGTAGGTTCTCTATCTCTGCAATCATAATCAACATTGATTCGACTACACTACATGCACGCCAGCATAGATTCATCTGAAGGGAGACTACCTAGGTTTTCATCTTTTCTTATTCGGAATCTACCTGCAAAATGCAGACAGGATACGTGTGATCACAGATTCATATTATTCAGGAATATTTACAGTGTAGTAATCTACAACTTTCTTCAGGTTTGCAGTGACCTGTATCTACTTATTTGTGGTTGGTGGAAAAGGATTAGTGATAAGAAAACACATTAAAATGCTATAGGGGTACATCCTGCAGCTCAGGTGAAGAATAGAAAACTCCACAAAATACCCCAAGACTAATGTAGGTGTCTGAGTTTCCTGGAAGCCATAACTGAGATATACAACATGCCGCCAATGACCGTCCTCAGCTTGTAGTTGTCTCTAACTTACTCGTTTTACACCTCCAGTGTTAATTGTCACCTATTTTAGATTTAGTTTTAGGCTTAGTCTTTATGAGTAAAACACTTTCTGATCTTAGTCACATTTTAGTCATTTCATCCATCTTAGTTTTAGTTATGATCGGTCGACAAAAACTCTGGACAATTTTTGTCTAGTTTTAGTCAGTAATTTTAGTGCTATTTTAGTCATTGTAGCGTTCTTCTGTTTTGTTAAATAGTTCATACAAACCTCTAACTTAACTTCCATCATAGCTTCCACTCCCTTAGTCACAGCCATTTCAGTCACATAATAGTCAGTGCAATCTTTTCTATGAAATAATTAGGCTAATATTTATGCTACCTGTATGTGCACATTCAGGTGGCCTTGTCCAACTAGGCCTACGATCCCCTTGTATACTTTAACTGGCAACATTGATATTGTGGCAGATTGTAACCAATGCCAGCCATAATTAACCATATAACACTCCCCATCATAACCATCAAGGGGGTAAATAACTGGTTTTCTGAGAAAAGGGGAGAATTGAAGCTTCACAGAAATAGCAGAAATATTACTTGCACTCCTAATATTCAACAAATACCATTTGATTTTCCCAGAGGAAAAAAGCAACCTCAACCCGCATTTACGGACTGCAAGAGACCGTATCAATGAACAACAGCGCACATGGGAAAATAGAGCTTCTGATGAGATCAAAGTAAAAATAACCTACATGAAAGTAAGAGGGAGAGTAATCATTATTGTTTCTAGTTCAGGTTAGTTACTCGTGAAGTGTCCTTGCTTTGCATTAGTTCAAAAGATTGACGAGTGACTGAAGAGACCGCCTGGGAGCTGTGTGGGAGAACCCCCCAGATCAGCTCAATCAGACCGCGCAACTGAAAGATCTTAATTAATGAGAGGATTGCATTACATTCTGCATGCTTGCTTATGATTGGACAAAACAGATGAAAAGGAGCTTGTCAAATGTCAAATGTCCATTAGGAATTATCGTCTACTCACATTTTCGACAACTAAAATGAAAAGTAATTTGTATTAGTTCGTTTTTTTCCAGGGTCTCCTCTCATTATCATAATAGTTTTGGTCAGGAAAAAAGATGTGATTGACAAGTATTTTTTCGTAGTTATTGTCGACGAAATGATATCAAACTGTATCAAACTGACCGACTAAAGGTTACAAATATTTTAATTTACACAACAAACCCCCAGCAAGCTGAGTAATTAAAGCAGTGCAGTTGACAAAGCCCCTATGGTGGAGCTGAGGTAATTCTCACTGAGGTGGGATAGCTGATAAACACCTTAAAAGCCCAAACATTAAGCCTTTATTTATCTACAGCTCTCATCATGAGAGAAGGTACAGACCCATATGCTGTGGCCCAGTGAGTTCTAGGTATGGAACCATAGGGCAGAGCCTTATTCTCTCTAGCAGATGTACAGAGTGTAATTACTGTTCACAAAGGGGGTTCTAGCAGCACGCTATGGGCCCCAGGTCCTGTCCTTCAACACAGCCTTTCTCTAGGAAGAGCCCTCTGGGAAAGAGCCCTGATGGGGTGGGTTGAGTCCCTGTGCCCCCTGTCACCCCCTGCCTCATGCTGTCAGACATGTAGATGACCTTTGACCCCCAAAACTGTCCCTAGATGGAAACAGGGCATATGTGCCATTACCATCATGTTCAGTAGCAGGGCCATGTTTTGTAACCGTATGCTGGATAACGTGGAAAGGCAGCAGAGGCAGTCAAGAGAGGCGAATTACAAGGTAATTGGGGTGCAATTTTAGGAGAACATGACAGATTTGTGAGTTTAATGAGCATAGAATGTTTCAGCATTTTAGTCTGTCATCTGATTTGAAATGGTTAGACATTATGTCCAAATTATTACAAGGCAATTGATTTAATGAGAAGCTGCAGAGCCAAAAGTCTGGTTTCTGACTACCAATGCATGGTGGTTGAAGCTGGTTTCACCATACATTTTTTTTTTTACTTCAACATAGCCTACGTAACCATGAGTTATAGTCTATGGAACTACACACAACTTGGAGGCAGTTGAAGTAAAGACACATTTTAACTGTATCCTTTCAGTTTCTCTACTAGTATAACTTCCATTTTCATTAGGCACTTTTATGGCCCGGTTCCCAGGTGAAAACCCCAGTAAGGTATGGCTGTTTCCTCCCCTAGTTATTAATCAAACAACAATCCTTCTAAAAGAACCCATAGGGCGGAATGCTCTATTCCCCCGACTACGACACTCCACTGACCAATTTCCCATCAGGCACAGTGACTCACCCCCATGTTGGTAGAAGCAGCAGCGAGACTTTATTACCTCAGCACAGGCAGACAGGGAGTCATAAAGCTGACAGGTGTGATAACTCGTCCCCACATTGTCAGGGTGGAGCGAGGGATGGGACAAAGGTGTGATGGGGAAGGGCAGGAAGTGATCATCTTTGGAGGTGCTGAATGGTCCAGCGACACGCCGCTGCCATGAGCCAGCCAGGGACTGACAGAGTGAGAGAGCCGTGGACAGTGATGGGTGACTGAAGGGGAAGCGTGACAGATCAGATCCGGCTGCTATGGGAACGTTCCAAATGGCACCCTATTCATTCTCTATATAGTGCACTACCATGGGCCCTGGACGAAAGTAGTGCACTAAATAGGGAAAAGGGAGCCATTTGGGATGCAAACCTATATCTCCCGTTGTTCCTCCTCTGTAGAGTACAACCGTCCTCTGGGTTGGCACTGGGGAAGCACACTCACAGGCCCTGTGCCAGGTTCTACCCCTTCTACCCTCTGCCAAACCCCCATCTACAGTCTCAATGAAACTGTACAGCCAATGTGGGTCTGGCTACAGTTTTAAAAGGTAAAATTAGTCTAACATTTTGTCATCAATCTACTTCAACAATAACAAATGGATAGGTCATGTAGAAGCTTTGTGACTGTCTTCTTATAACTAACTAATGACGACCTTGAAACTAAAACCTTAAAGATGCACTGTGAAGAAATTGTTCTGCCATTTCCTGGTTTCTACAATTCGAATATTCGCCTAATTTCAGTTTATGTGACAAAACACGCAAGTATAGTGTAGAGAATCATTGTACCATCTAAATCGCTGTGAAATATATTTTCAATAAACAAAAATATTGTATTTTCAGCTGTTTGAAGCTGGTGTACAAAAAGGAAAGTAAAATACGCAAAAACGAAACTAAAGAACGAGAAGCATAGAACTAGTGCACATAGAAAAGATCTAAAACTTCTTAGACTTGTTTCAATAAGAATGACTGATCTATAACACACATTTCTATGTGAATTTGGTCAGGTTACATATTGCAGCTTCGACAACAGTCTTGGGGGCCGAGGTGGGTGGAAAAAAAGGGTGGATGACTTTGATAATCTCTTACATCTAGCCTACATACTTAACAAGCTATGCCACAAAGCAAAACGTCAAGTATATATTTTGATCTTTATCAGTTTATATTTACAAAACGTTAATAGAAGTGCAAGGATTTACGGCAAGTGAGCGTTTTTGATTTAAAGGTCATTCTACTGCCAAATGTCAAAATGGCCAATCGTTCCTGGGAGGCCATCATATCGTATTCATGGATCTCTGTATAACTTTGTGGCTGGGAGGCAGTACTGTCAACCAGAGAACAGACAATAACTTATTGCTGATGTAGATCACAGCCAGCCAGCACACAGCCACTGCCCTCTAAATGAATATTTTATCTCATACATACAGTGGGGCAAAAAAATATTTAGTCAGCCACCAATTGTGCAAGTTCTCCCACTTAAAAAGATGAGAGAGGCCTGTAATTTTCATCATAGGTACACTTCAACTATGACAGACAAAATGAGGGAAAAAAATCCAGAAAATCACATTGTAGGATTTTTAATGAATTTATTTGCAAATTATGGTGGAAAATAAGTATTTGGTCAATAACAAAAGTTTATCTCAATACAAAAGTTTATCTCAATACTGTGTTATATACACTTTGTTGGCAATGACAGAGGTCAAACGTTTTCTGTAAGTCTTCACAAGGTTTTCACAAAGGTTTTCACACTGTTGCTGGTATTTTGGCCCATTCTTCCATGCAGATCTCCTCTAGAGCAGTGATGTTTTGGGGCTGTTGCTGGGCAACACGGACTTTCAACTCCCTCCAAAGATTTTCTATGGGTTTGAGATCTGGAGACTGGCTAGGCCACTCCAGGACCTTGAAATGCTTCTTACGTGAAATATATTTTCAATTGTATTTAGCCACTCCTTCTTTGCCCGGGCGGTGTGTTTGGGATCATTGTCATGCTGAAAGACCCAGCCACGTTTCATCTTCAATGCCCTTGCTGATGGTAGGCTTTGTTACTTTGGTCCCAGCTCTCTGCAGGTCATTCACTAGGTCCCCCCGTGTGGTTCTGGGATTTTTGCTCACCGTTCTTGTGATCATTTTGACCCCACGGGGTGAGATCTTGCATGGAGCCCCAGATCAAGGGAGATTATCAGTGGTCTTGTATGTCTTCCATTTCCTAATAATTGCTCCCACAGTTGATTTCTTCAAACCAAGCTGCTTACCTATTGCAGATTCAGTCTTCCCAGCCTGGTGCAGGTCTACAATTTTGTTTCTGGGGTCCTTTGACAGCTCTTTGGTCTTGGCCATAGTGGAGTTTGGAGTGTGACTGTTTGAGGTTGTGGACAGGTGTATTTTATACTGATAACAAGTTCAAACAGGTGCCATTAATACAGGTAACGAGTAGAGGACAGAGGAGCCTCTTAAAGAAGAAGTTACAGGTCTGTGAGAGCCAGAAATCTTGCTTGTTTGTAGGTGACCAAATACTTATTTTCCACCATAATTTGCAAGTAAATTCATTAAAAATGTGATTTTCTGGATTTTCTTTCTCATTTTGTCTGTCATAGTTGAAGTGTACCTATGATGAAAATTACAGGCCTCTCTCATCTTTTTAAGTGGGAGAACTTGAACAATTCGTGGCTGACTAAATACTTTTCTGCCCCACTGTATATGCCACAGTGCCCTCAAACACATGATCTTCTTTCCTCTTGCCCTAGCAGTAACATATGAATTATGCCTCTGTCAGGAGATTTGGCTTAAGACCATATTTTTACCCACCAAGCACATACACTTACACGTAATAGCATACTATCATAATATCCAAATGCATGCAGGCTATATAGCCTTTATGTACAGTGTAACTCTCAAGGGGCACAGATAACTGTCTGCTTGTATCAGCACGAACGCCCCTAGCTCCGAGGCAGAGACAGATGACACACCTCCAGACCCACCGTCAGTTCATTTACCTTCAGAATAAAGATTCAGTACTCTATTTTGTTTCTGTGGTGTTTGCCAGAGGTCCTCTGTTTTGCTCAGGGTTAAATGAATTAAATGGGCGTATCGCCAAACCACTGTAGCTCCAAACCATAAGATATTTGCAGCCCCTTCCCTCCCAAGGCCTGGAGAAAGAGAGATATCGGGTTGTGTGAGTGTGTTTATCGCTTTGGCTGTCGGTGGCTCTGTGGGAAAAGTTTATCATGCCAAAAGAAGAGTAGTCTGCAAGGGCTTTCTTTGGATACTAAGAGGGTCAGTCTGCAAGGGCTTTCTTTGAATACTAAGAGGGTCAGTATGCAAGGGCTTTCTTTGGATACTAAGAGGGTCAGTCTGCAAGGGCTTTCTTTGGATACTAAGAGGGTCAGTCTGCAAGGGCTTTCTTTGGATACTAGAGGTTCAGTCTGCAAGGGCTTTCTTTGGATACTAGAGGGTCAGTCTGCAAGGGCTTTCTTTGGATACTAAGAGGGTCAGTCTGCAAGGGCTTTCTTTGGATACTATTCTGTATGAACGGAGAAATAATATTAAGCAAGAAGCTATGTTTTTCTGATGAAACATGAAATAGTCTCTCATTAGAATCGTTCTAGTATAGAATAGTACATGATAGTACTATGCCTTAGTTATCGTTCCTCAGACATTTCCCTAAAGACATCATGGAGTTGAGATCAACATCCATGTAAACAAGAAAGCAATGTAAACATCACTGTAAACAAGTCAGTTGACTAAAGTGTATTCCAAATACACTGAGTCTACAAAACATTCTGAACAGGATGTGATTTCCTTGTGAGTTAAGCAGGTGTGGGTCATAGTTGAGGAAGGGTATAGGCAGTATGGCTTTTGATTGAATAAAACATTACAAATGTATCCAGAGAAATGTGTCAAACAGTGACTAACAATATACACTAGGGACACCTGCTCTTTCCATGACAAAGACTGACCAGGTGAATCTAGGTGAAAGTGATGATCCCTTATTGATGTCACTTGTTATATCCACTTAAAACAGTGACGATGAAGCGGAGGAGACAGGTTAAAGAATGATTTTTAAGCCTTGAGACAATTGAGACATGGATTGTGTCTGTGTGTGTTTCAGAAGGTGAATGGACAAGACAAAACATTGAAGTGCCTTTGAACAGAGTATGATAGTAGGTGTCAGGAGCCCTGGTTAATGTGAAAAACCACAGACCTGCTGTATTTTTCATGCTCAACAGTTTACCGTGTGTATCAAGAATCTTCCACCACCCAAAGGACATCCAGCCAACTTGACACAACCGTGGGAAGCATTGGAGTCAACTTGGGCCAGCGTCCCTGTGGAATGCTTTCGACAACTTGTAGAGTCCATGCCCCAATTCAATGATCGTAATGTTTTGTACACTCAGTGTGTGGTTTTTCTACATTCAATAACCTAACTACAAACTATTTATTTAATTGAAGAAATTCCATCTGAGCGCCTCATTCATAAAGATGCAGCAAACGTCCCTGTAAGTCATCAGACAGCAGCCAGTACAGTCAGTACCAGTGTGCCCATGAGCTGCATGACTGCCTCCGCCATGGGTGGCATACGGAGGTACTGCGTCCACCAGGTGGCCCACACATCTGGCTCATTACCTCTCAGCTACCGCCATGACTCTCCACCGCTCTGACAGCCTGTTGGAATAATCTCATCAGGACCAGGGAGGCAGGGAGGGAGTCACACACTGTCATCGTAACATGCTGCTGTCTGAAATGTGCTGGAGCAGGAGAGTGAAGGCAGCCATGTGCAGACCGTGCAGTGGGAATGAGTTTACATTCTTGTGACGTAAGAACGAGATGGACCTTAATCGTACTTTTTCAGATAAGTGATACAATTAGGAAATAGCCATGATATGACTGATTTAATATGGCTTCCGACAGTCGTGGACTCAGAGCTCTAAAAGACAGGAGAAGAGGACGTTAGACGTTAATTGCTGTTGTCTGGCTGACTGTCACTGTCAGTACTATCAGGTACTATCTGATGATGATCTTCTAGAACAGGGATGGACAACTTTGATATGTTTGGGGCCCACAAAAAATCTGATCTCGCGCTGCACACACACACACACACACACACACACACACACACACACACACATCTCTGCTCTAGAAGGACTGTCACCAGGACTCCAGTCTATATATAACGTGATGATCCTCTAGAAGGACTGTCACCAGGACTCCAGTCTATATATAACGTGATGATCCTCTAGGACTGTCACCAGGACTCCAGTCTATATATAACGTGATGATCCTCTAGAAGGACTGTCACCAGGACTCCAGTCTATATATAACGTGATGATCCTCTAGGACTGTCACCAGGACTCCAGTCTATATATAACATGATGATCCTCTAGGACTGTCACCAGGACTCCAGTCTATATATAACGTGATGATCCTCTAGGACTGTCACCAGGACTCCAGTCTATATATAACATGATGATCCTCTCGGACTGTCACCAGGACTCCAGTCTATATATAACATGATGATCCTCTAGTACTGTCACCAGGACTCCAGTCTATATATAATGTGATGATACTCTAGGAGGACTGTCACCAGGACTCCAGTCTATATATAACGTGATGATCCTCTAGGACTGTCACCAGGACTCCAGTCTATATATAACATGATGATCCTCTCGGACTGTCACCAGGACTCCAGTCTATATATAACATGATGATCCTCTAGTACTGTCACCAGGACTCCAGTCTATATATAACGTGATGATCCTCTAGGAGGACTGTCACCAGGACTCCAGTCTATATATAACGTGATGATCCTCTAGGACTCCAGTCTATATACAGTATAAGGTGATAATCCTCTAGGACTGTCACCAGGACTCCAGTCTATATATACCACGATGTGCTTCTGACTGAGGTCAGCCTTGTTAGCTTATTAGCACTAACCTCATTAAGGACAGAGTCCTCTGCCTTTACTTTCCAGCACCCTCTGCTGACTCTCCGGTCACCCTAAGGGGACGCGATGGCATCTCAAAGGTGTGCCACTTGGCCCCGAGGGCCACAAGTGCCGCCAATCCAACCTGCGTTTTCTATCCACCATAGTTACAGCGTTGAGGCAAAACTGTTGTCACGGCAGATTTTTCATGCATACAATATTCCAGCTACAGCCACTGCCTTTAATCCCAGAGAGAACGAGAGAGGGCAAGAGGAGCTCTGATGATGGATTACCACTTCCTGTCATATACTGTAGTACTAACTAGACCCTGGCTATGAGCACTAGCAACAATTTCAAACAAAGGCACTCAGTGAATACAGAATACAGCATACAAGACGAATGTGACTGGAATACCTGGAATACACTCCTACTACTACTACAGATCCCTGCCGGTTTCCTGAAATAGCTTTGTTTATTTCAATGTCAACAAAGTTATGCCTCCCTATGAAGATTGACACTGTCGACTCCAAAATTTCACACCCCTGATATATTTAACACAACTTCTACATCCTTTGAAATCAATAAAACACTTTAATTAACTGAAAATCTAATATTGACTTCCCATACAAGCCATAATTTAGAAATTATGAGGACCGTATTCCAGCATGCATGCTTTTCCTTCTCTGTATGCACAGCCAGCTAAACCTGGAACATCAAACATTCAGCATATCAACACGGTATGTGGCGACTGCACCTCATTCCTGTGTATACCCTCATTTAGGGCCGTAATTCGATGTTTGATAAATTGCATAATCCTATCAGAACACAGTAGGACGGGCTAGTACAGCCGGGCGATTGTGACGACAACAATGGTGTCAAGCACCGGTACGATGACAGATCCTCTATTTATCACAGTGATAGAAAGAGAGAGATGAGGTGAAATGGGAATGTTGTTGTTCCGTCCCTGGCTGTCTCACCAGCCCCAGCTTCACTCCCCTTGCTTCAACCTCTGTGTCTGTCCATGCCCTCCTGGCTCCTGTTTAAACTGGACTGCTTTTGTCCTTAAATGACAGGAGCTGCTGATGAAGCTGCTCCTAAATAAAGAACGACTAGTGTAATGAATGCTGGGCCTCCTCCTGCCAAAAACTGCATTACAGGCTCTAATGCGCTCCCTTGTCTGAATCAGTCTATCAGCTAACCTGTTCCCAGAGAGTGAATTAAAGATCCAGAGAGGAATTAAAGATGATATTGGAGGAGAAGGGGTTAGTCGGAATGAGGGAGGGAAGAAAAGTCAATGAGAGAAGCATCGAGACTCACCCAGGGCAGGTACACGACCCCGACCCCGGCCATGACCTTTGAAAGCCTTTGAAATGAGAGGTCAAGGTGAACAGTACTCCCTCTATGTTGAATGGTTCATTTCTCTGTCAGCAGGAGAAATCAGCAAGATGGTGATAGTCAGAGAGATCCCTGCTTCCACAGACTCCAAAACAATCTTGAATGTTCTCAACTTATTTATTTATTCATTTATTTGCCAGGGACCATGTACAACATGTCATTGCACCAGATTTAGCTTGATAGCTCCTTTTCATCTGTAATCCCTGGGCAGAAAACAATCAACATCAATACATCATTACAATGCTACAATACACTGAGTGTACAAAACATTAAAGACACCGCCCCGTAGCACTCACTTCCGTCATCATGAAGTGCTTTGAGAGACTAGTCAAGGACCATATCACCTCCACCCTACCTGACACCCTAGACCCACTCCAATTTGCTTACCGCCCAAATAGGTCCACAGACGATGCAATCTCAACCACACTGCACACTGCCCTAACCCATCTGGACAAGAGGAATACCTATGTGAGAATGCTGTTCATCGACTACAGCTCGGCATTTAATACCATAGTGCCCTCCAAGCTCATCATCAAGCTCGAGACCCTGGGTCTCGACCCCGCCCTGTGCAACTGGGTACTGGACTTCCTGATGGGCCGCCCCCAGGTGGTGAGGGTAGGCAACAACATCTCCACCCCGCTGATCCTCAACACTGGGGCCCCACAAGGGTGCGTTCTGAGCCCTCTCCTGTACTCCCTGTTCACCCACGACTGCGTGGCCACGCACGCCTCCAACTCAATCATCAAGTTTGCGGACGACACAACAGTGGTAGGCTTGATTACCAACAACGACGAGACGGCCTACAGGGAGGAGGTGAGGGCCCTCGGAGTGTGGTGTCAGGAAAATAACCTCACACTCAACGTCAACAAAACTAAGGAGATGATTGTGGACTTCAGGAAACAGCAGAGGGAACACCCCCTATCCACATCGATGGAACAGTAGTGGAGAGGGTAGCAATTTTTTTTAAGTTCCTCGGCATACACATCACAGACAAACTGAATTGGTCCACTCACACAGACAGCATCGTGAAGAAGGCGCAGCAGCGCCTCTTCAACCTCAGGAGGCTGAAGAAATTTGGCTTGTCACCAACCAAAAGCACTCACAAACTTCTACAGATGCACAATCGAGAGCATCCTGGCGGGCTGTATCACCGCCTGGTACGGCAACTGCTCCGCCCACAACCGTAAGGCTCTCCAGAGGGTAGTGAGGTCTGCACAACACATCACCGGGGGCAAACTACCTGCCCTCCAGGACATCTACACCACCCGATGTTACAGGAAGGCCATAAAGATCATCAAGGACATCAACCACCCGAGCCACTGCCTGTTCACCCCGCTATCATCCAGAAGGCGAGGTCAGTACAGGTGCATCAAAGCTGGGACCGAGAGACTGAAAAACAGCTTCTATCTCAAGGCCATCAGACTGTTAAACAGCCACCACTAACATTGAGTGGCTGCTGCCAACCCACTGACACTGACACTGACTCAACTCCAGCCACTTTAATAATGGGAATTGATGGGAAATGTAAATATATCACTAGCCACTTTAAACAATGCTACCTTATATAATGTTACTTACCCTACATTATTCATCTCATATGCATACGTATATACTGTACTCTATATCATCGACTGCATCCTTATGTAATACATGTATCACTAGCCACTTTAACTATGCCACTTTGTTTACATACTCATCCCATATGTATATACTGTACTCGATATCATCTACTGTATCTTGCCTATGCTCCTCTGTACCATCACTCATTCATATATCCTTATGTACATATTCTTTATCCCCTTACACTGTGTATAAGACAGTAGTTTTTTGGAATTGTTAGTTAGATTACTTGTTCGTTATTACTGCACTGTCGGAACTAGAAGCACAAGCATTTCGCTACACTCGCATTAACATCTGCTAACCATGTGTATGTGACAAATAAAAATTTGATTTGATTTTGATTTGATCTTTCCATGACATAGACTGAACAGGTGAAATCTATGATCCCATATTGATGTCACTTGTTAAATCCACTTCAATCAGTGTAGACGAAGGGGAAGAGACAGGTTAAATAAGGATTTTTAAGCCTTGAGACAATTGTGATGGATTGTGATTGTGTGCCATTCACAGAATGAATGGGCAAGACAAAAAACGCAAGTGCCTTTGAATGGAACGGGGTATGCTAGTGGGTGCCAGGCGCACCGGTCTGTGTCAAGAACTGCAACGCTGCAGGGTTTTTCACACTCAGCAGTTTCCCGTGTGTGTCAAGAATGGTCCACCACCCAAAGGACATCCAGCCAATTTGACACAACTGTGAGAAGCATTGGAGTCAACATGGGCCAGCATCCCTGTGTTAAAGCTTTCAACAACTTGTAGAGTTCATGCCCTGACGAATTGAGGCTGTTCTGAGGGCAAAATGGGGGGATGCAACTCAATATTAGGAAGGTGTTCCTAATGTTTGATATAGTCAAAATATATATCTAAATATATAAGAATAGCAATACCTAGGGAAGACAATTTGGTGTGAATGCAATGATACTTTTGTTAAAATATATGATTCATCTCGTCTGAAACCATGCATTTTTTACTCAGACTAGGCCGGAGATATGCCTGAAAACATGTATTTTGGGTACTCAGACTAGGCTGTAGACATACCATAAATCTTTCACAGACTCCAAAACAATTTCTTCACAATGTTCTCAGCTTAGTGACGCCTGATGAAGACAATTGTGACAAAATGTGGACCAGAACTAGTATCTCTTGTTGTTGATATAACTCAGTTTTATTGGGTCCTTCAGACACCAACTAAAGTACTGTTTTCAAACCAGGTCATCTTGCAATGAGAAAACAGGCCTATAATAGGAAAATGAGCAATGGTGAATTGTTAATTCATTATCCCAATGAATTAGTGATAGAGAGAGGGTGAGATACATGAGGCACATGAAGAAGAGGGGCTGCAGATGCTCCCTAGTGCTCAGGGGGCTCAGAGCAAAACAAACACAAGCGGTTCTCACACACACACAACCCATGTCACAAAACCAACCTCTCCCACTCCATTTCAGAACACTTTTCTTTGTGTAGGGCACCAGGTTACTAGATGTCTTTCACCAACACATTTGTAAGCCCAGTGATATAACTCTGGATGCATCAAACAAATAACCATATGCATATTAAATCCCTTCTTCTATTCATATGACGTTTGTACTCTTACCGAGATATTGTCAGTTTCAAGTTTAATCTTTGAATTTCAACTTGATTATATCAACTTCCCTTCCATCTCTGCACGGCAAACATACAAGCAGGAGACGGGAGAATACTGTACATTTAGAAAATAAAAATGTATTCTGGGAAGTGTGTTTTCTCCCCCTCTAGGAACGAAGCAGAAGTCTTTAAAAGACATCCCAGGATTATCTGGACAGGCCACAAAGAAATGTCTCTGGAGTGAGAATATTGGGCATCCTGTCTTCTGACACACAATACTGCCAAGGGAAGGAGAGGAGTCTGACAGTAGCAATAAGAGCGCATCTCCTCCTTCTGCTATCAATATGTACAGCTGGTAAAAAAAAAAAAATGTGTTTATGCTTTGACAATAACACTAGGATTGGAAACCGCAGAGCATTTTGTAAAAAAAAAAAAGCAGCTGCAAGAAGTGCAAGTTTTTATTTCATTATTTAGGCACACAGACTCTGATATGGAACTGTGTTTCTATGGATAATGATGTATGTGGCTTTTTGCACCTCCAATAAAAAGTGTATTGCTCTTCAATACAAGAATACATCAAACATGACGCACAGGTCAATGCTAGATATAATGTCCTCCGTAAATGTCTTCCTTACCTTTAACAATATCAGCATAACAAATACATGATGTAATTTTAATAAATAATGAATGATTATCAAACAGCAGTGGGGGAAAAGTACCCAATTGTCATACTTCAGTAAAAGTAAAGATACCTTCATAGAAAACGACTCAAGTAAAAGTGAGTCACCCAATAAAATACTACTTGAGTAAAAGTCTAAAAGTATTTGGTTATAAATTTGTTTAAGTTTCAAAAGTAAATGTAATTGCTAAAATATACTTAAGTATCAAAAGTAAAAGTATAAATCATTTCAAATTCCTTATATTAGGCAAACCAGATGGCACGATTTTCTATTTTTACTTATTTATGGATAGCCAGGGGCACTCTCCAACACTCAGACATAAATTCTAAACAAAGCATCAACTAAAAAATAAATGTTTAACATGTTTTTAAAAATAAAAAGACAAGTAAAAGAGAATTATAATTACAAAATGTAAAAAAGCATTTGCGTTTAGTGAGTCAGCCAGATCAGGTAGTAGGGATGACCAGGGATTTTCTCTTGATAAGTGCGTGAATTGGACCATTTTACTGTCCTGCTAAGCATTCAACATGTAATGAGTACTTTTGGGTGTCAGAGAAAATGTATTGAGTAAAGAGTACATTATTTTCTTTAGGAATGTAGTGGAGTAAAAGTAAAAGTTGTCAAAAATATAAATAATACAGTACAGATACCCAAAAAACGAATTAAGTAGTACTTTAAAGTATTTTTACTTTATGTACTTTACACCACTGTCAAGCAGTGCATTAGCCAATAACAGCTGTCAATTGGGGCTGCATGATTATGTGGATTTAAGGAGGAATTTTACCTCTGTCGCTAAGCACGTCCATTCACCAGCTGACTCAGGCCTTGTTTGGTTTGCTATTAGTTGAAAATCTTCCTTTAACTCAGCACAGGTTGTGTGGAGCATACCGAAGAGACTGCCTCCATCTGTGAAATAACAGTACTGGACACACAAAGGCTGGTACGTACCGTACCAGGTAGTACGTTCACATAGTACAGTAATAATTGGATATTAAACTGATTATGGCCGAGTATGGCAATAGTCACCTTACTCTGCTTTTCTTAATCGTCGTATGGTCAAAATCGAAGTAAACATACGACGACTAAAATACCTGGTTTTCTGATCAATTTTTCAAATTATTAGGACAAATAAACACTAATCGGCGTTCCAGCGGTTTGATCTGCGCATGTGCTAGAATCAGACAAGCCCTCTCTAGGGCGAATGAAGTGAGTTCGGAACAACTGAATGTATGAGTCTTAGAAGTAGTTTTCACATACACGCTATATGCTTCCCAAAAATAGCATGGGCGCTGTGGTAAAACGTTTATTTCGATATGGCGATTTTCTGCATTTATCAGTGCCATCATTTAGCCTTATTTCAGATGTGTCCATTTAAACAAGATTATTTTGGATAGTTTTTTTCTTGCAAGCATGTAAACGTTTTAATCGAACTAGTATATGAATCTGACTATCCACAATAATGTGCATGTTACCGTACTCGGTAAATCCTCCTCGTATATATGTAACAAGTATCCCTTATGGTAATCTCTTGTGGACAGACTACGCAAACATAAATGGTACCGTAGATATGTCATGATACAACGGGATGCGCGCAATAAAGAGCAGCATTAGTTCCGATCCTTAGATTTTAAAGAGCAGCATTAGTTCCGATCCTTAGATTTTCGTCACTGGTTATTTGGAGAAATCCCGATTTCGCAGGCATTAGCATCTTTTGAATTAAGGAAAGGGTTCCGATTTTCTTTCTCTCTCTTCTCTTAACACGTATGGACCCATAATTTAATCGAGCATCGGACCAATTACGCAATACTTTCGTTCTAGGTTCATTTAGGCAACATGCACTTCTTCCTCAACTAGATGGGATGGCTGGAGGAGACGCGTGTTATTCTGCTGTAGTTTGGAACCACAGATGGGTCCGATCTGTCCTAATCAGATGCCTGAGCTGGATTGACTCTACATCTCTGGTGTTTGTTGTCAACATGCGGCACAGGCCTGCACGAGCACGTTTGCACACAAAACACAGCCTGCAGTACGGGAGGCAGTGCACGTGCACACTCAATGTGACGTTCTCACAAATCTACCAATGTGGATGAGAAGAAAAAATAACTGAAAAAGCATTTCTAAAGGGTATTCTTCTGAATCCAACCAGCCTTTATAGATTAATGATATAAAATGTGCCATACTCTTGACATCAGACAGCAATCTATGTCAAGTCTAATTATACCCAGTCTATAATTATACTGCATGTTATATTCTGAAAGCCAAAACACAGAAACCAGAGTCTCTAAATAATATTAAAATCAAGGCGAACAAATACAATCTCATGCAATTCCTTGTAAACTTCTCAATATATCTAAGAGTACCCTCTTATCCACAGCAAATCATCAGTGCATTCAGTACAAGTTCTTCACAGCACTAACAATAGTGCACTAGCAGTGCAGAAGTTCTTCATGTTAAATACCTAAAGTCATAACTTAAATTGTTATTTTATCTTTCTTTTTTGATAGACATCTAATTTCCGCAGTTGACATGAATTAGCATGCTATCTAATAACCTCGTCATCACATTAAGCTGTCTGAGCTTGATTTGTTGAAAAATGACACACTCATGTCAGATCAGTGTCACAGATGAGCAGCTAGCGTAGCCTTACTCCCCACGGTAGAGCAGAGCCAAGTAACAAAACATACTTGTGTGTTAAGAGTAAACCCATGGAAGAAAGACTGACTGCCAGACATCACTGATTGTTTGGCTTGTATTCATGTTATCCTCCTGATGGCACCGACACGGATAGAGAATCAGCTGCCAGCCCCCTCTCTCTCTCCCTCTTCCTCTCCTCTGAGGAGTAGGCACTGATCTGACAGAGGACCCTGTACCTATCTCTGTTTATCTGACAGTTGATCCTCTTCCTCGAGGCACTGCCGCTACTGCCTTCCATCTGTGGAGGCCACCGTCAGGACAGGACAGACATGTCACTGTGGCATGGCGACTGGGGAGGTCCCGTGCAGAGCTGCTTGTGATTTAGAAACTTGGCCTTGCCAGAAACCCTCCTCCTCACATTAATTTGTCATGCACAAGTTCACCACTCAACGTACAGACAGACACCAAAGGAGATCTCAAGAAATTATAAGCAAAATGGAAAAATACAGGAAGCACAAATGATTGCCCAATAAGGAGAGAACGATAATCCTAATCAATATACTACTCTCCTCCACCCACCCAAATCACTAAGCTATAATCGTCACACTTGCCCGTATCATTCAGCCAGCACTGGATGGTGATATGATGTAATATCACCAAGGGAAATTCAGATTCTTCCCCGATTCTTTTGTCGGTTCTGATAGGAGGCTACGTCAGGGAGAGAGGAGTTCCATGTAGACGGAGAGTAAACAAAACCTTACGACTGAAACACAGTGACTCTGTCTGTCTGTCTGTCTGTCTGTCTGTCTGTCTGTCTGTCTGTCTGTCTGTCTGTCTGTCTGTCTGTCTGTCTGTCTGTCTGTCTGTCTGTCTGTCTGTCTGTCTGTCTGTCTCCAGGGCTTTGGTCACAGTCACTTTTCTCATTTCTAACTTGTCAGACTCGACTTCATCTTTTTTTATCGCCATTGAAATCCCCATTCGCACCACGAGGCACTGGAGCAACTTGACAGTGCAAATATGACAGTAACACATTTGGACCGAAGAGCAAAGAGAATGTATACAGACACCACCACCAAGGCCTACTGAGACTGTAGACACTGGAGCCTACTACAGCCCATCTTTAATAGACACTATATCAGTGTTCTATATCTATGCTGTCTGTTACTACTTATAAGCTTCAAGAAGTGAGAAAGTAATCCACCTTTGCCATGTTGTATAGAGGCTAAATCACAATCTCCATCTTGGCCCCGGGGGCAGTAATATAGAATGAGGGTTTATTTCTGTGTCACTGCGGTCAGGTGAGACTGAGTAAGTACACCTTTCTTTCTTCCGTGCAGGTGAGTGTGTGATAATAGTTTGTGCAATCCAAGGCTGCTGGAGATAGTGCCTGCAGGACCCTGGTTAATTTGCTGTTGCCAGTGATGTGTTAAATGGCCATCTGTGAAAAGGTGAGAGCCTCAGTAATGACTTCCTGTATGGATGAGAAGGAACTGTGGAGTTTAGGTCTCACATTGGAGGGGGGGGTATCACACTTGATGTTCCTGGTAAACTGGTATCATACTCACTGTATAGGGCAAGTTGAAACTGCATGCATTTGTGCCACTGGCGCTACACAACCAGAACTGTCAGTCAGACTTACTTCCATTGATATGGCTTCATGGGGAATTTATCTATTTCATGAATAAATAAAAACCTTTTCTGTGTTTTCTGGTTCACTAGCCACATTCTTTAATGATGGTTAGTTAATACAAATATATGCAGTATATCTATTTATGATTTAGAGCTCAGCAAAATTTCAGCAGGTAATTTAACCATTTCCAAAATCCCAGAACTAGATCAAATGCGTAGTGAGGAGTTATTACTGCACATGTTTTACTGGCCTTACCTCACCAAGTATAGTATAGATTGAAAGGGCCACATCAGCCATACTCAGACTGCAGTTCAACTCCAGCCCTGTATTTAAGGGTATTATGCTGGTCACCTCTGAAATAGAGTTCTCCCACCTTAGAGAACATTCACTAGTGGATAATTATCCCTAATCATCAACTCAACAAGCCTACTGTGTAATTTTACAGTAGTTACTTTGGACAGCTACAGCTAGCTAGCATTCTGCTTTCAGCTTGATCAGCCATTCTCTGTGCAGGTTTGGTCACAGCAAGGTCACACCAGATCGGCTTCAGTATTCGACATTTGTCCAAGTCCCCAGGACGTTGGGAGATGCCTTTAATGCATCCACTAGGGCAACGTGAGCGCCTATTACCATCTGGTACAATGGTTGCCAACTCCAGTCCTCATGTACCCCCAACAGTACACATTTCTATTGTAGCTCCGGACAAGCACACCTGATTCAACTAGTCAACAGGCCCTCATTTAATATATATATTTTTTATTAAAACCTATTGTTTTTATTTCATCTTTGGTCATGCTGCTGCTCCCCTTATGATCATTCCACTCCACCTCCTCAACAGTCTTCACTCCACCTCCTCAACAGTCTTCACTCCACCTCCTCAACAGTCTTCACTCCACCTCCTCAACAGTCTTCACTCCACCTCCTCAACAGTCTTCACTCCGCCTCAACAGTCTTCACTCCACCTCCTCAACAGTCTTCACTCTGCCTCCTCAACAGTCTTCACTCCACCTCCTCAACAGTCTTCACTCCACCTCCTCAACAGTCTTCACTCCACCTCCTCAACAGTCTTCACTCCACCTCCTCAACAGTCTTCTCCGCCTCCTCAACCTGTCTTCACCTCCTCAACAGTCTTCACTCTGCCTCCTCAACAGTCTTCACTCCGCCTCCTCAACAGTCTTCACTCCACCTCCTCAACAGTCTTCACTCCACCTCCTCAACAGTCTTCACTCCACCTCCTCAACAGTCTTCACTCCACCTCCTCAACAGTCTTCACTCCACCTCCTCAACAGTCTTCACTCCACCTCTCAACAGTCTTCACTCCACCTCCTCAACAGTCTTCACTCCACCTCCTCAACAGTCTTCACTCCACCTCCTCAACAGTCTTCTCCACCTCCTCAACAGTCTTCACTCCGCCTCCTCAACCTGTCTTCACTCTGCCTCCTCAACAGTCTTCACTCCACCTCCTCAACAGTCTTCACTCCGCCTCCTCAAGTCTTCACTCTGCCTCCTCAACAGTCTTCACTCTGCCTCCTCAACAGTCTTCACTCCACCTCCTCAACAGTCTTCACTCTGCCTCCACACCACCGGACATTTATTTGCCACAGTTATTATTATGTACATAGTGCTATTTCTATTGTGTGTTATGACCATTTTCATGATTTTATTTAACTTAGTCCTGCATGTTGGAGCTCGAAAATTTAAGATGTTCACTCTACCCTGCAACCAAACCTGCAACCCTGTACATGTGACTATTAAATCATCTGAATCATTGAGTTGTCTGGGGGCAACAACAAAAATGTGTGCAGTTGGAGATACTGGAGTTGGGAACCACTGGTCTAGTAGTCTCAGAGGATTGCAGGTTCAATCCCAGGGCTGGAGTTGAGAACCACTGGTCTAGTAGTCGCAGAGGATTGCAGGTTCAATCCCAGGGCTGGAGTTGAGAACCACTGGTCTAGATGTCTCAGAGAATTGCAGGTTCAATCCCAGGACTGGAGTTGGGAACCACTGGTCTAGTCGTCTGAGGATTGCAGGTTTAATCCCAGGGCTAGAGTTGGGAACCACTGGTCTCAGAGAATCACAGGTTCAATCCCAAGGCAGGGCACTCGTTTTCATTTTTTCTGTTTCTACCCTATCCCAAACCTTAATCAGTCGGAATGAATGTCTAAACTTAACCCCCAGACAAACGTTGAATGCTGAAGTGAGATCTTATTGGTAATTTACCTTTCACACGACCAAATCCTTCATGTGATGTGCCTGATATAACTTTAAATGGAAAATGGCACTTGCTGATTTAATGAGAATACAAAGTGTGTTTGACTGATTGGGTTTCTACCTCGTTCCGTTTGATGGTGCGATTTCATTGAAACTAAATTGATAATTGAAAAGTTGGACTGTAAGAAGCAAACAAAATGTAACCGTATTGGATCCTGCTTATCTGCCTCAATTGTTCAATACAGAACATGAACTCTGAATCAGAATCTAGCATGGGAGTGTTTGAGTCAGAGTAATGACATTGTAGTCCCAGGGGGGAAATTCTGGGTTGAGGCAAGAACTAATTCCATGCTTATCACACTATTTTACAAGGGAAATATTTTACAGCACCTGATTGCAAAGCGAATAACTAAATAACATTTTTTCAAAACAGTCCAAAAATCTGTGAAAAGGCTTTAACATGCAAGTGTTGATTTCTAGATCATTCAGCACAAATCTTTCTAAGGAGCGTTGTCACTCAGCTCTTGAGTGTGTGTGTGAGAGAGAGAAGGGGACTGCTGCCCGTACTGTGTTTTGTTCGATGGGCCACTCTCCTGGAGAGAGGCAAAGTGAGGACACACTCGCCAAAAGCGCTGTCCCCAGTCAGCCATGAAAACAGCATCAGTGTTCCTGCTGCTAAGCTGCCAGCGCTGAAATGAGACTGTCTAATGACACAATGCCCTAGGAAGGCTCAGGTCAGCAGCCCTGCCTAGGCCCTCACAAAGGACAGCCTGCCGTGTCACTTCAGCTGGCCGGCCCACCCTCCACACAGGGACAAATGTGAAAGGACTGAGAATGTCCCCATAATAATCTCTACCATTCAGAGTGGGTGTTATTACTCAACAGGGACCCATTTCTGTTTCTGAAAAGAACTACATGGGCAGTTAATGATCGAATGTCTTAATTATTTTTTCCCATATAAGACAAAGTAACAAAATATCATGAAGGCAATGGTCTGAGCTCTAAACCCAACAGTCAAGCTCCAAAACATTCCAAAATAGTTTTATGTTTAACATGCAGTCTAATTCTGTTTGCTCCCCAGGTCAAATAAGCCAGGTGCTCATTAATATAGAAGGAATCAAAGATGCGAAGTTATTATTTACAAGTTGGAGATTTTTAACAAGGTTATTCTTTCGTTTTGCTTTCCAGTCAGAAACACGGCTGTCAGATCGTCTCCTGTTCTCTCTCCCAGGTGGCCCTGAGGGCTGGATACTCAGACAGCAACAACAGCCCTCACAATTCATCCAAATGCAACAGTCAGCCATGGTTCTCAAAAAGGAAGGTTGGTACGGGACTGTACATGGTTCATAAACACAGGTCAATGTTGAATGTGAAAAGGAGAGAACGATAATGAATACCGAAATGAAAACTGCACTTTAAAAAAATCTACTCATTGTTCCATTTTACTTACTGACAGGAGTAAACAAATTATGTAGTAAAATCACTTTTTCCAGTAGATGGCCAGTTAGAATCAAACTCCCAGACAGGAAATGTACATTTTTCTGTATCACCAGTGTGCATTGAAGAGCGCTCTCTATCCCCCCATCCCAGCTTCATACAACCAGCATGGCTGTCTCATTAGGAACACCAATTAGAGTTAAACTGAAATGTTCTGTTAGGAGGGTATTGTGATCAAGGCTGCTAACAACAGATAAATAGCCATCTCCACATGATTGCCTGTCAAACTGATTTTTAAGGAATTCGTAAAGAAAATCCCCCCATGCTCATCCGATGTCATTATTTACTTAAACCCTTAATTAATTTACTTATTTCTTGGTTTCAAAAATGCTCCTCTAGACTTTACCACAGAGATATACTATGAGATGGATGTAATGGAATTACATTGTGAAGGAATACATAGAAGTGAAATAGCAGCAATGCTGCAGAGTACTTGTGTTATGTCTGAAAACACAAGCCACCAAATCCTTGCTTCCTCCGTCCTTACCTCAATATACTTCTCAAAGAAAATGAGGGGGCACTCCTGCTCCTCCCCAGAGCCTGGAGGAAACAAGGATTTAGGACAGCTAGGAACATTTTCAGACACTATTATGGACGCTGAGGAAATGAGAGCGTTCTGATAATTGAGCAGTTGCCAAGGACACTGATAACACACTGCAGAGATGGCAACACCCTCCTGTGTCCTGCGATGTACACTAATCACAGTGTTTGAGAGTGTGAACACAAGGCTTCATCTGCTGCAGGATAGAAATCATCTTCCTTCAGATTGCACTTCCAAAAAGCAATGAATGTTACTGCTAGAACTGGATGTACTGCCACACATCTGGTGATGAAGCTTTTCATGTAAGAGTGTAAAGGAATTAGCGGGCAAGGCTAGATTTCATTCTCCTCATTCGTTCAGCATTAACCATTGGGTATTTCTGAATGCCAGTGTACTGTGCTGGGTTTAAACAAGAGGTTGGTGCTCAGGATAAATCATGTAACATGGGCTCCACACAGTGGTGGCACAGGGAAAAGGAAAATCAGACAGTCACTGAGTAAAGGGCAACCAACTATCGCAGTGCTCAGCAGAAAACATTGATGAACATTCTGATGGAAATATGAAGTTAATTAGAACATAATGTCCCAGTGATGTGCAGACTGAGGGATCATGAATAGAACTATTCATGTAGCTGTCCCACTTCTATTGCGAGGAAGTACCGCTAATGTTGATGAGATGTAGCTGTCACAGTCAAAACAAGAAGAAAATGTCATTCTCCTCACATGCTTGCACTGAACTTTGTCCTCTGAATGAGACAAAATGCAAGGGGAGAACCAGCTAATTAATTCAGTGACAAAGCATGTCTTCAATGTCTCAAAACGTCTAAATCAGTGTCATGTGTTTTAGAGAAGACAAACCCAGAAATTCAACAAAGTTGAAAAAGTAGAATTTTATTAAATTAGATTCTATTTTATCAAAATGTCAAGTTTCCAGGATGAAGAAAACAGTGCAAAACAGTTACTTTAGACAAATATTTACAACAGGTAGCATTCATCCAAGTTGAAATAAGGCAGCTGTTTCATGCATCTTTCAACTCATCCACAAAAACATCCCCCCATATAAAACATCTTGGTGAAAAGGACAGTTCATAATTTCTCTGACAGAATTTCACATTTTAAAGGCCATTTCATAATTTCCTTGTGATAACATTCAATAGTTCAATGGCAATAAACACATTTTACAAAACAACTTAAATACAAAAAGCTTAAATTCATATTTAAAAAACAGCATACCAAAATGCATCAAAGCTTTCTTGTATTTACTCTGAGGGAATACTGTAGGCAAGGCAAAGGGGGAATAGCGCAACACAAGGCAAGGATACCAAACATAGTTGAATGGCAACCACTGATAGACGCTGTTCAATAGTGCAACCCCATAGACTTGGAAGCCGTGTTGATTGTTGTCAGCTGATCTTAGTGTTGGCCATTTCAGCGGGTGTTCATGGAACAAACCTGTGCTTCACCGAGGCTTCTCTCCAGCTCCTGAATACAAGGAGAGATCAACTGACTGTGCAGCTGTGCCATTTTAAACCTGAAGGAAAGAGTTATAGAAAAGAAGAGTTGAAAGGAGCAGTATTCCCACTGATCTCTTCACAGTTGGCAAGAAAAAGTATATGAACCCTTTGGAATTGGTCATCAAATTTGATTTAATCTTCATCTAAGTCACAACAATAGACAGTGTGCTTAAACTAATACACACATTGTATTTTTGTCTATATTGAATACATCATTTAAACATTCAGTGTAGGTTAGAAAAGTATGAACCCCTAGGCTAATGACTTCTCCAAAAGCAAATTGTTGTCAGGAGTTGTTTAACCTGGAGTCCGATCAATGAGACGATTGGAGATGTTGGTTAGAGCTGCCTTGCCCTATAAAAACACACAATTTGAGTTTGCTATTCACAAGAAGCATTGCCTGACGTGAACCATGCCTCAAACAAAAGAGATATCAGAATACCTAAGATTAAGGATTGTTGACTTGCATAAAGGTGGAAAGGGTTACAAAAGTATCTCTAAAAGCCTTGATGTTCATCGGAACACAAATTGTCTATAAATGAAGTGCAGCACTGTTGCTACACTCACTTGGAGTGGGCGTCCTGCAATTATGACTGCAAGAGCACAGCGCAGAATGCTCAGTGAGGTTAAGAAGAATCAGCTAGACTTACAGAAACCTCTGGAACATGCTAATATCTCATCTGTTGATTTATCTACAATACGTAAAACAAGAATGGTGTTCACAGGAGGACACCACGGAAGAAGCTACCGCTGTCCAAAAAAAACATTGCTGCACGTCTGAGGTTTGCAAAAGTGCACCTGGATGTTCCACAGCGCTACTGGCAAAATATTCTGTGGACAGACGAAGCTACAGTTGAGTTGTTTGGATGGAACACACAACACTATGTGTGGAGGGGGAAAAAAAGGCACAGCACACCAACATCAAAACCTCATCCCAACTGTAAAGTATGGTGGAGGGAGCGCCATGGTTTGGGGCTGCCTAGCTGCCTCAGGGACTGGACAGCTTGCTATTATCGACAGAAAAATTAATTCCCAAGTTTTATCAAGACATTTTGCAGGAGAATGTTAGGCTCTGTCCACCAATTGAAGCTCAACAGAAGTTGGGTGATGCAACAGGACAATGACCCAAAACACAGAAGTAAATCAACAACAGAATGGCTTCAACAGTAGAAAATACAGCTTTTGGAGAGTCCTCACCTCAACCCGATTGAGATGCTGTGGCATGACCTCGAGAGAGCGCTTCACACCAGACATCAAGAATATTGCTGAACTGAAACAGTTTTATAAAGAGGAATGGTCCAAAATTCCTCCTGACCGTTGTGCAGGTCTGATCCTCAACTACAGAAAACATTTGGTTGAGGTTATTGCTGCCAAAGGGTCAACCAGTTAATAAATTCGAGGGTTCACATACTTTTCCACCCTGCACTGTGAATGTTTACAAAGTGTTAAACAGACATGAAAACATAATTGTTTGTGTGTGATTAGTTTTAGCAGAGTGTTTGTCTATTGTGACTGAGATGAAGATTAAATTTTATGACCAATTTATGCAGAAATCCAGGTATTTCCAAAGGGTTCACATACCTTTTCTTGCCACTGTAGCTGTATTTTACTCCCGGTGTTTCCATTAGGAAAAAGTTGTGCTGGTCAAATGTCCAAACATATTTCAATTTGCCAGACTGGGACACCAATGTGCAGTTTCTCTACAGAAAAATCAGATCAAGCAAAGGCTGGGCGATGTAGTAGGAGGTTGTAATTTCCAACAGGCCAAATTCTACATAGTTTTGCGCAGAAAACGTGGTGATTAACTACAATGAGCATAATCCATTTGCCCGGTCTGCGTTTTTACACAAGGTAATAAAACTACAATCCATAATGTTTCTAGGCGCACTGGTGTTTCTAAATTAGAATTCCAGGCCACACAGCAGAATATTTAGGGCATATGTGAGTAAAATGGTCACACTGTGGAGCCTTGAGCCAGTACAGGTAACAGTGTTGCAAGTTTGCTATAGCAAGAGGTCAAGAGGTAACAGGCAGAGTTGACAGACTAGAGATACGATTAAAAAACAACCAGAACCAACCTCCATGCATAGCCAAAGTGATTTTATAGAGCATATTTATTTTTCAAAATGGTTTTATTTATCTGGTTTTATGCATTTTTACCATCCAAACGCTGCCAATTCTCAGTCAATGGAAACAGTTTAAACTCAATACAGTGTTAACAATTCAAGCATGACCTGTGAAAAGGTTCCAAAGAAAGGAGGACTCTTACCTCCTGTGCAGCTCTATGGCTTTGCTGGGGTCTGGGCAGTAGTGCTGTAGAGCTGTGATGCAGTGGGCTGCCAGCATGCTGTAACACTGTTCCCTCACAAAATTGTGGCTGCTGGTGTCCCACTGTGGCAGCTCACTGGTGTACCTCCACGCCACTAGGGCGTGCTCCAGAGCAGACTGCCACTCCTCGTTCTGCAGCAGCAGCTGGCCCCACTCCTGGCAGGAAACCTGGGAGGAAAAAGACAAGGTTCGTTAAAACACACCGCAGGTAGTACCAAACATCATGACAACCCATAATTTCTAGCTATTAAACCATCTTAGAAGCACTTTAGTCAAACAATCAGCTTGAATAAAGTTAGTGTAAATCTAAAAAAACATTATTTACTGCAAGGAGATTCAACTTCAGGTCAATTACCTGAGTTATATTCACATGAGGGCAACTTAAAGAGCATAAAACAAAAATGTTGATACTCACTTTAAACACCACCAGGTGTGGATAAGCCTTTCTGTAACAGTGTGCGTCTCGATTGGACCCCAGGCGTGAGTAGGGTATAGATCTGTAGACATTGGTCTTTTTCAGGTGCAAGTCCTCCTGTAACGGCTTCAGGTCTGTAGTGAGGGCTCTGGGCTCCTGCCTCTGCCCCTGTTCTACTAGGATGAAAGATCTTATGAGCTGTACAAGCTGCTGGTTGGACAAGGGTGTCTGGTCGTCTTCCATTCTTTCACTTTGGGCCTCACTCCGACTACTCCCTGTTCTGTATATGGCTGGGTCCACTGCAAAACATACACCACTGTATTGGTCACAGGCCAACTAATATAAGAATAGAAACTGAATGACATGATCCATTTAATTTGCTTACTAACATGAATGCCCACGTTTTGAATTGCTGGTCAGGTTTCTGCCTCTAGAGGTGGTTGAGAATGGAGCTATGCGTGAACTTAGAACCTCCAGGTAGGACCTTCTCATTCGAGCTGCAAAAAAAAAAAAAAAAAATAAAAAAGAGTGCATTTGTGTCTACTAACGTTACAGGATCATAGTTAACCCAGTTACAATATTATTCTAGTTGTACTAGAAAGGAAGGCAGATTCAATGTTTTGGTACTTGCATAAAACAAACAAAAAAATGGTCATGTCTTGCTGAATTAATAACTACAAACAGCTCACCCACAATCTTTATTACATAGCTAAATGTCCAATATCAGCTCAGCTAGTTATAACTAGGTAAAGTTGATAGCAAAGGCTAACAATAGGTACCATGTTGTGTCAATGCAATTGCTAATTCAAAGCTGGCTAACTGGCTTGTTGCCCACACAAGTTAAAATGGATTTATTTCCATTATTAGCAAATTGACACAATTTGTTTGTTCAGACTCAGTGTTTTATTGGATCTTACTGGCTGACTTCATTGTTATGATTTCAAAATATTTAGAAAATAAGGTAGCCGATATTTAGCCACATTTTTCCTGGCGCGCGCTTACTTTACCAAGGACAGCTGTTATGATGCTGCAGTGGAGGGAAATGTAGCTGGCTAGCCAGCTAACGTTACCTACTTTATGAAGTTGTTGAAGTTAGACGTACCTGCAATTTTCGGCTGTGGAGCTGGGATTTCCATCAGGGCACGTCTTGAGTGACATATGGTTGCCATATTAGATACTTTGGATCAAAACGACAGACCTCTTGCAAAAAGTTTGCCAGTTATGTTAACGTTAGCTGTCTAGCTAGCTAGGAAACTGTCTAGTAGTGTGCAGCCAACAAACTGTAAAGGTTGTACTAATAACACGCAGCTACCGCCTGCCAAGTACCTCAAATAAATGCCATAAATTTAAATAGTTGCTGGCAAAAGCAGTTCTCCCGCGAATGTATGACAAAATACTGCCGCAAGAATTTAGCGCGCGGTCGTGGTTCATTACCCATCAACCTGATTGGTCAATGTCGAAACAGGCGCGTGCATTTTTATTGGCGAATGGGATCTTGAATTGCGCTGTGTTGAAATACCAAAAATAATAACTGCTTAAATGACAGTAGGCCGACACATGTGCTGTTGTGAAATAGGACTTACGTAGCCATTTGTGAAGTGGTTGAAGTCTGACATACCTGGCATTTTTGGCTGGGGATAGTTAGCTAGCTACTTTATAGTAAAAAGACATAGACTTTGCAAACATTTGACCAGTTCTGTTGTGGGCGACCATTGATGCACTTTATTTTAATAACATGCAGCTGCCAAGTAGAAAACAAATGACAACAAATGTATTATGGTAATAGTCATTGCTATGAATTAAAAAATCTTCTTCTGTTGGGGTTTATCGGAGGTTGGCATCCAACGTTATGAAGCATTACCTCCACCTACTGTACTGGCCTCTTATGAAAAAAGATTGCAGTAAGAGTGCAGTATAAACTGGGTGGTTCGAGCCCTGAATGCTGATTGGCTGACAGCCGTGGTATATCAGACCGTATAACAGGCTTATGAAAAAAATATGTATTTCTACTGCTCTAATTAAGTTGGTATCTAGTTTATAATAGCAATAAGGCACCTCGGGGGTTTGTGATATATGGCCAATTTACCAGAGGTGTGGAGTGAGTCACATTTATTTATTTTATTTCACCTTTATTTAACCAGGTAGGCAAGTTGAGAACAAGTTCATAACTTGGACTCGAGTCAGACTCGAGTCACAAATATGATTACTTGCAACTCGACTTTGACATTAACACCAATGACTCGTGACTTAACTTGGACTTGAGCCTTTTGACTCGACCTGACTTGATACCCTCCCCAAACCCAAATATTTAAAATTATGCTATTAAAAAAGGTGTGCAGCGCATCAGCTCTTCATTTAACAGATTACAGTTTGAATCGGACAGCAGCCAATCAAATTGTGCCAGCTGAGAAACAGTTGAGCATGGTAGTACAGAGGAACATCAGCGGGTGAATTCAGACGGAGCCCTTGGAAAGATGATACCCCAAATTATTATTTTTGGATATAAAGACTACGCTGTAGTCATCAAAATGGATTGTAACTTGCAAAACATGCAGGAAGAAAATTACAGACAGAGGCAACAATTTCCAACTTTGTTCAACATTTGAAGCTGCACAAAGAACGGTAAGTCGTGGCTCATATAGCCGACAGCTATATATAACTTTACTGGTGTAGCATGTAGGCTAATGTAATGTTAAATCATTGAGCCTCCACACAGTCAGTCAGTGCGGGAACGTGATCATTGCACCCAAGATTGAGCTAAACTGGCCAGGCTGTTGGTAGACTAAAGCCTGCCTGATGTTACTGCTGTTCCTAAAACCATTGACATACGTTAGCCTACTGTAACCACACAGAGAGAGAGTGTGTGTGTGTACAGTGTGTGTGTGTGTTAAGGTTGGGCGATTGTGTACAAGCCTACATCACCCGATTGCGACCCATAGCGATCCTCGATAGTCGATCGCTACGGGGAGAGGGGGGGGGGGTCTTTCTCATGGCTACACATGCAAGTTTATTTGGAAAGTAATAAATACATTTTTAAAGCATTCAAGATTTGCGTAAATGTAAAATACTAACTATTACTCTTGTTAAAAATATGAAATGGTGTTACATTTGGTGAAGAGCACATTATAACTTGTTTAGGACTCGAAACTGAAAGTTTAGGACTTGAGACTTGACTCGGACTTGCCTGTCTTGACTTGGGACTTGACTTGGGAGTTGAGTGCTAAGACTTGAGACATACTTGTGACTTGTAAAATAATGACTTGGTCCCACCTCTGCAATATACCACGGCTAAGGGCTGTGTCCAGGCACTCCGCGTTGCGTTGTGCAAAAGAACAGCCCTTAGCCATGGTATATTGTCCATATAGCACACCCCCTCATGCCTTATTGCTTAATTAGAGTGCAGTATAACGGCAGTATGCAGCAAATACTGCATTCAAAACAACAATGTTTTTATACTGCAGTAATTTTGCAGTGGAACTGCAGTTAGAGTGCAGTATAACTGCAGTTGAACTGCAGTACACTGCATTTGTTCTGCAATTACTGCGTCCAAAATACCACAGTCGACTGCAGTTACTGCACTTTTACTGCAGTTTCAAAACTGAAATCTTTATTTGTTTGGGGCCTGTGGGCCAGGGGAACTAAATCCTACCTGCCAGACCCTTTTCTCTTAAAAAAGATAACAAAATATGAGACTGTATTTCTGCCACGCTGATCCTCAACACAGGGGCCCCTCATGGGTGTATGCTCAGTCCCCTCCTGTACTCCCCATTCACCCATGACTGCATGGCCAAGCACGACTCCAACACCATCATTAAGTTTGCCGATGACACAACAGTGGTAGGCCTGATCACCGACAACGATGAGACAGGATGGGGTCAGAGACCTGGCAGTGTGATGCCAGGATAACAAACCCTCCCTCAATGTGATTAAGACAAAGGAGGTGATTGTGGACTACAGAAAAAGAAGGACTGAGCACCCCCACCCCCCCCCCAAGATAAAGCAGGCAAAGCAGTTCCTTGGTGTCCACATCATACAACAATTTTTTTTTTTTACACACAGAGTTACACATGGAATAAACAAACATACAGTCAATAATACAGTAGAAAAGTCTATATATATATACAGTGTGTGCAAATGAGGTAAAATAAGGGATGTAAGGCAATAAATAGGCCATAGTGGCAAAGTAACTACAATATAGCAATTAAACACTGCAGTGATAGATGTGCAGAAGATGAATGTACAAGTAGAGATACTGGGGTGCAAAGGAACAAAATAAATAAATACAGTATGGGGATGAGGTAGTTGGATGGGCTATTTACAGATGGGCTATGTACAGGTGTAGTGATCTGTGAGCTGCTCTGACAGCTGGTGCTTAAAGTTAGTGAGGGAAATATGATTCTCCAGCTTCAGTGATTTTTACAGTTCGTTACAGTCATTGGCAGCAGAGAACTGGAAGGAATTTATTTTATTTTATTTTGTAAATGACATCGCCGAAGTCGAGGATCGGTAGGATAGTCAGTTTTACGAGGGTATGTTTGGCAGCATGAGTGAAGGATGCTTTGTTTCAAAATAGGAAGCCAATTCTAGATTTAATTTTGGATTGGAGATGCTTAATGTGAGTCTGGAAGGAGAGTTTACAGTCTAACCAGACACCTAGGTATTTGTAGTTGTCCACATATTCTAAGTCAGAACTGTCCAGAGTAGTGATGCTGGACGGGCGGGCAGGTGTGGGCAGAGATCGGTTGAATAGCATGCATTTAGTTTTACTTGCATTTAAGAGCAGTTGGAGGCCACGGAAGGAGATTTGTATGGCATTGAAGCTCGTCTGGAGGTTAGTTAACACAGTGTCCAAAGAAGGGCCAGAAGTATACAGAATGGTATCGTCTGCGTAGAGGTGGATCAGAGAATCACCAGCAACAAGAGCGACATCATTGATGTATACAGAAAAGAGAGTCGGCCTGAGAATTGGACCCTGTGGCACACCCATAGAGACTGCCAGAGGTCCGGACAATCATAGTTCAAACACACTAAGACAGTCATGAAGAGGGAAGGACAACACCTATTCCCCCTTGGGAGACTGAAATGATTTGGCATGGGTTCTCAGATCCTCAAAAAGTTCTACAGCTGCACCGTCGATTGGTTGCATCACCGCCTGTTATGGAAACTGCTTGGTCTCCGACCGCAAGGCACTACAGAGGGTAGTGCATACGGCCCAGTACATCACTGGGGCCAAGCTTCCTACCATCCAGGACCTCTATACCAGGTGTCAGAGGAAGGCCCCAAAAATTGCCAAGGACTCCAGCCACCCTAGTCATAGAATGATCTCTTTGCTACTGCACAGCAAGCGGAACCGGAGCAGCAAGTCTAGGTCTAAACAGCTTCTTAACAGCTTCTACCCCCAAGCCATAAGACTCTTGAACAGTTAATCAAATGGTTACCCAGACTATTTGCATTGTCCCCACCCCACCCCCCATTTTTACACTGCTGCTCCTCGCTGTTTATAGTCACTTTAACTCTATCTACGTGTAAATATTGCCTCAATTACCTCGACTAACCGATGCCCCTGCACGTTGACTCTTTACCGGTGCCCCTGCACGTTGACTCTTTACCGGAACCGCTTGTATATAGCCTCGCTACTGTTATTTTATTGTTGCTCCATAATTATTTGTTATATATTTCTATATTTCTTTCTTAAAACTGCATTGTTAGTTAAGGGCTTGTAAGTAAGCATTTCACTGTAAGGTCTACATCAATGTAAGGTTTACATCACTGTAAGGTCTACCTCACTGTAAGGTCTACATCACTGTAAGGTCTACCTCACTGTAAGGTCTACATCACTGTAAGGTCTACATCACTGTAAGGTCTACATCACTGTAAGGTCTACATCACTGTAAGGTGTACCTCACTGTAAGGTCTACATCACTGTAAGGTCTACCTCACTGTAAGGTCTACATCACTGTAAGGTCTACATCACTGTAAGGTCTACATCACTGTAAGGTCTACATCACTGTAAGGTGCACATCTATCTGTTGTATTCGGCACATGCAACAAATACAATTTGATTTGATTTTGTATCTAATGATGTTCTACTCAGAATGCTCTTTAACCTCAATTCCTCTACCCCCTTCTCCCTCATACTGGATCTCTATTTCCCTCTCAATACTGCCCACACTATCAGTACATGCTCCACTATCTCTGTTTCCTGGCAGTAATCACACCTTCCTGTGGTTGGTGACTAGAGGGAGTACAGCTCTGACCGGTAGTTACTTTTTGTAGCAGGTTAGCAGAGCATTTGAGCTAAACCTAACCCTATTCCTAACCTTAATCCAAGTCTTCTAACCTGCCACGTTAATTATCTTAACCTGCTGCGTAAAAAAAAAGTCTGGTCTTAGCTGTTCTACCTATAGTACCACTTCCTGTTGGACGCTTTCCTATCACATTTAATGTCTTATTCAACCTGCAGTGTCCCACCCTTGGCCTTGTAAAGATGTCCTCCTCTCTTCTCTCTTCCTGCCGTCCTCCCCTCCCCAACTTTCCTCTGTACTTGGAATAGATGCCTGCCCTTAGTGTTGCTGTTCCACTGCTCCTGCCATCTCTGCACCACAACTGTCCTTATTGCTCCCTTAAACCTCTTCCTTGCTTATCGGCATCTCCACATCCACCTCCTCTCTCCTAAGGGCCTGTTTAGCCAGAACATCTACTTCCTCATTCCCTTCCACCACCACACGGGCTGGGACCAAATAGAAACCTATCTGGATACCCATCTGTCTCACCCGGGCATGAATTTGGAGTACCTCATATAACATGTTGGAGGCTACTGCTAAGAGAACTTCACTGATAATCTGCATCTCCCGCAAAGAATGAACCACGAAGGTGTGGTTTTCTGATCACCTGACTGACCCATCAAATGATTTGGTCATCGTCGAAACAGATGTGTGCTTTGCAATTGGAGGATCATTTACACAGTGGTGAAATTCTGTGATGGAATACTGTGATAATTACCCATTTTAAAAAACAATTATTAGCTTGCACAATTCATATTCCCACCAGATTGGGAGTTTTTCATGTTCTATATTTCAGGCAGAGCAAGCTGGGTTTCTTATATATAAAATAAAATGTAAATGTGTATACGTATATGTAGGTATAAAAACAATATTTATTGATTACCAATTAATAGTCTGATCATTACATTTCAGAGATCATCACTGAGGAGGTCACATTCAACATTAAAATACCAATAATACACATGTACATTATTGAAACTGTTAATAGCATTCCTTTTTTTGCCACTCATAGAATTAGACTAATTAAGTAGTGGATGTAAATTAGATAGGTCTACCACATTAAAATAGCAATACAGTTCATGTTTCAAGGGGATAATACACATTCATATTTTAATGGTATTTAGTAAGATGTATATACATATATATATATATATAATATATATATATATATATATATATATATATATATATATATATATATATATATATACAGATACATATATATATATCTCATAATTGATCAATTACTGCAATTACCGCTCACCAGGGGTGCAACTTTGGTTTTAGAGGTGGGGACACACGCATATATAGTATTTTTTTTTTCTACCCGACCGCTCGGAGGCGTCTGCATGGTCCTAAAGTACACCGCTGCCTTGTTTTGTATCACATTCCAATTATAATACCTCGTCCCCAGTAAAAGTTGTGCCCCTGCTGCTTACACAGACAGATCAGTGATTTTTTCTTTGTGAAACACGTATGCTAGTTAACCTAGGCCTACTCATCTTCCTATTTTGGTGTTTTCATTGTCAATACCGAGGCACACAAAAGCAGAAGTCTTTGTAGCAACAGGAATACATCAAAATTGAGATCATAATGTTATGATACATCCAAGTGTGTGACGTTATATTCTAGTGGGGCGGTTGACCACATTTAGGTTGTTGGCTGCACTCTGAGTACCCTGCAGCGTCTTCTCTGAGGAGAGAGCTGTCTGGGGCTGTCCTTTATTGCTCTGCCCTGGATTGACCGCACTGTTTGTTCCTTTTGTACCATAGGCTTTAGGTTTGGGGATCCTGGTTGGACCTGGGCGTCGGAATGCTTCCAAGGGGATCTGAGAATAGACGGAGAGAAAAAAGGGATCAATATCCTTACGATATATAACTGTAGGTTGTTTATCAAACTAACCACAAGATGGTGCCAAATTATGTTTTTTGACATACAGTAAAATTTTGACAAAACACATTACAAAATAAATCATGACATGCTAATTAAGACATGTACAGGCTCATGTATGTGTGCAGTATAACAAGTAGACTAATAAAACAGTACTCTTTAAGTAAAGCTTTGACCATTTTTTCAACACAACCAAACTCTGTAAAGAATGGAACTAAAGAAATCCATGATTCCCTTTCTGAAACCATCTTTGGAGTTTATAGAGTTATTCAGAGACAAGTAATTGTTTTGCTCCCAAAGAAGGCTTATAAGGGAGAGTGGGGAGGGAAAATGTTTGGAGACAGGTATTGGATGTGTTTTAGCCCCAACTGCCAAAACAGTCACAGGAAATGTCTCCCGTGGGGTTTGCATCATTGTGTTGTTTACTGCACAATCAGCTTAAACTGTCATCTAATGCTCCTAGCGCTCCGTCTCAGCTCTGCCAGAAGGTGATGTCACCATAGGAGCTCTTCATGTTTGTCATCGCTCTGCGTTTAGTTTAAACCCCTCCCTGCTCAGTCTAAATGCTTCTCTGCTCAGTCTAACCCCCTCTCTACTCATTCTAAACCCCCCCTCTCTCTCTTTGCTCAGTTTAAACCCCAGGTATTGCCCAGTTTAAACCCCTCTCTATTTCTGCCCAGTATAAACTCCTCTCTCTCTCTGCTTAGTTTAACCCCCGCTCTCTCCCTCTGCTCAGTTTAAACCTCTCTCTCTCTCTCTCTGCTCAGTTTAAACCCACTCTCTCTCTGCTCAGTTTAAACCCCACACTCTTTCTGCTCAGTTTAAAACCCCCCCCTCTCTCTCTTTCTCTCTGTTCAGTTTAGACCCCCTCTCTCTCTCTGCTCAGTTTAAATCCCTCTCTCTCTCTCTCTCTCTCTCTTACTCAGTTTAAACCCCCTCTCTCTTTGCTCAGTTTAAACCCCACGCTCTCTCTCTCTCTACTCAGTTTAAACCCCTCTCTGATCGCTCTCTCTGCTCAGTTTAAACCCCCCTCTCGCTCTGCTCAGTTTAAACCCCTCTCTCTCTCTGTTCAGTTTAAACCTCTGTCTCTCTGCTCAGTTAAAAAAACTCTCTCTTTCTCCTCTGGCTTTAATGTAACTGCATGTGAGACTAAAGGGATGATGATGAGGGCGCTTAGAGCAAAGAAAGACAAGAAGGGGTATAGAGGATGAAGTAGTGTGCTACATAGGGAATAGGGTGTCATTGGTGAGGCAGGTTCATTTTGCACATTAAGGCATTCTCCCAGACCTGTTGCGCAATATAGGTTATTGTAATGTAGTTTTAACGTTGCAGCTTATTTCATCACTCTTTCTTTCTCTGAGAGCTCTTGTGAGACACTCCAGTTACATGCCGAAAGCTATTGAGTGAATCTACCAGTCCAAGGAGTGAGTGGTTAAACGCTGTTAAAGACCAACTGTAAGTGAGTGTTTAAGTGTTTTATGGTTTCGAAGATTAATTCTGAAACGTGCAATGAACCATGTCCTTAAATCCATGCAGGACATAAATTTGAAATGTGTTTTGAAAATGAGGTTAATGGACCAGAAAATCTGTGTGGGTCAAGTCAGGGGGCCATGTTGATTTTACACGGAATGACCTTTAATTATAAGCCTCCTCCCTTTGGAGGCATGCAACAGGAGTACTAGAGTAAGCACTTCCTCTGCCACGGACAGACCAGCCTGCAGTTCACTAGGCCGGCCTGCGTTCTGCAATACTGGCAAAGATGCAGGGTTGTCTCCATGGCAACAAAACACAGGATTTGTTTGGTGCTTGGATTGTGGTGCGAGACACTATTTCACAGCACACTACTGAGCCCCAGGATCCTCTTTAGTTCACAATATGAGGCCTTTGTTTGAAATGGGCCCTGCCCTGTCCGTTTATTTTCCCTCCTTGTTCATTGGGCCTATCGGTCAAGGTGTTTGGATACCATTGTGATGATGACCGTTATTGTAAACTACACGTGAATCCCATCAACTCCTAAACTAGCCTGGGATTAGCCTTTGCAGGGTCGCCAGAAACCGCTTACATCCGGTTTTCAGGGATACAATATTTTCAACCTAACTTCTGTTTCCCCTGAATAACGGATGTGGGAACTCTGCTCAGGTGTCTTTTTACGCCTGCTACATTAGGTTAGCCTGTGATGTACACTGACGATTAGTCTCGCCTCTGATTGGCTACTATCCTTTCTGTATTGAAAAACAGCACAGTGGATGATGGTGCTGTGTGATTGTATAGCTTACATAGACCTTAGATTTAGCTGACATGCCAAAGGTCATGCGTCAAGTGAGATATAAGAAAGGAAAGGGTGTGTCAGACTATGAAGCCATCATCCATACTACTTGCACTTTGCTCTCATTCGATATGGACTGTGATGTTATTTTTACATCAGAACATGTGATCTGCCTGGCCCAAACAATGACCTCACTAGATGTGAATAAGCACGATCAGATAGATAATGACATGGAGGATATTTAAGGACACAGCTGCTCTGATCCCTTGAATGAATAGCATCTTGTTTATTCTTGGGCATTGAGAGATTGGGATCCTGTTTCCAAATGTCAACGCTCCCAGCCTGAATCGATTTAAAGCTTGATATAGAACACCTCTTTATAGTGACTACTGAGGGTATTTGGATTGGGTGTGCATTTTCACATGTGTGAATGGATCTGACACATGTATGCTTCATTCAGGTGAGCTTTATATTACCAGTGTCACTCAGAAGTCTCTTCATGATAAGCCAGTGCTTTGAGGGATGAGTGGGGTTTTTCTTCATTCCTCTACTGCAATCTATTTGCATTGTTGTGTAGGTTGCATGATAATTTGCCATTAAAACAACTGTATGTATTTGCAAAAGAATCATACAACACTCTGATGAACGTAAAGAATATTGATTCAAATTGATGCAGAGAGTTGCAGCAAAGAAACATCCACTTGGAGAAGACCCTCAATAGTTAAAGCACCTCTTGTTCGTCCAAGCTGACTTACATGTACTTTCCATGGTATCATTAAAGAGGAACTTCAAATTCACTCATGCTAGTCTTTACTCTTGGTAACTGGGTTTTTGTGTTTGGGATAGAAGGAGGAACTATGACATCACCAGCCTATGAATTTAACTCAGCCAAGAAAACACATGTCAGAATTCCCTGGCCTTTTTTTTCATTTTCTAATAAATTCTGGATGTTCACACAAGAGTTCTTCTGAGAGTCCTGCTAGTAAAAAACATAAATGAAGTGTCTCTAAAATGTCCTATTCATTGTGTGTGTCTTGATGGTTGAAGGACAATGGACTGCTATCAGAGGTTGTATTGATTGAATACTATTTCAAATGGTTAAGGCAGCACTTGAGCAGTTAAAATAAGATCACAATGAAAAAATAAAATATAAAAACTAGAAGTTAGAAAACATGCATAAATAAAAACATTAAAAATATATTTTAACCTTGAAATATAGTCCTCATTTTCATCATTCAGCTTGCAGGGTTTACCACTTCTGAATGAGTAAATGAAATATGCAAGCATGGATGACAAACTAAAACATAACTTTTGCACACTTTAATATTTAGAAAATAAATCAGCTTAAACAAAATGCAAGTTGTGTAATATGAAGTTTAAACACAATTGAAACGTTCCATCAGTGAATAGTCTTAGTACTTGGTATTTTTACCAAATAGCATATACAGTAAAGTTACCCCGGTGTTCAGTAAACGTTTCTTACTACAAGTGCCTTCAAAGGGTTATTGTTCTGTTTTGTATTTGAATGACAATTCATGCATGCAAACATCTTTCCAAACAGAACCAAACAAACAAACCCCAGTCACAAACAGAGAAGTGGTTAGGTAGGGCATCTATTCATACAGATCAAGACAAATGGAGGTGGATGGATCAAGATCGGATGACTAGGGACTGAGGAGGTTGGGTTGGGATAGGTGGTGCTAATGGGAGACGGACAAACTAGGGTTTACTAATGGGGTGAGGTATCTTGGGATGGGGAATCAGTCAGTCATAGGCATTACTTACTGTAATTTGTGAAGGCCTTTTGTTTGGGGTGGATGTTGGCTTTATAGTGATGCTACTTGTGATTTTGCTGTTGCCTTTGACAGGGGTACCATTGGATGATACAGGAGATCTCTGCTCCTGCCCAAGTGAGTAGCATGGGCTCACAGGCTGGGGTGTAGTGTTTAAGCTCTGAATGAATGGGCTCACAGGCTGGGGTGTAGTGTTTAAGCTCTGAATGAATGGGCTCACAGGCTGGGGTGTAGTGTTTAAGCTCTGAATGAATGGGCTCCCTAAGTGAATGTGGATTTTGTTGTCCTCCGTGGTGATGACTTTGGGGCCGGAGCTGTTGGACCTCTGAACCTGCCAGCTGCTCTGCCTCTCTGGTGTCACCCTGAAGACTGCATGACCTCCCATGACCTCTACTGGCTCCGTGAATAGGGACCGGTCAGGAGTGCCTGTTGTGACCGACACGATCTGGATGGGTGACATAGCCCTGTCTGGTGTGACCGACCCAGAGGAGTCTGGGGTCATCGCTCTAGAGTAGGTGGTCATGGTGAAGGGAGATATGGCTCGATCAGGAGTGCAGGGGGAACCATCTGACGAGGGGGACCTTTGAGCTTTGTTTCTGGTAGTCGGGGAGATGGATGCGTTCTGAATTATGGTGATTCTTTGTTTGGGTGGACCTCCGCTTGTGGGGATGACTGCAGTGCTGGTGTATGACTGGGTGTTTTCTGCGGTGGGGCTGGTGATTTCTAGCATGGCCATGTTATGCCCGTGGTCTGGGGTTACCTTGATGTGCAGTGGTTGCCCGGGGCTGTGTGTCAGAAACACGTCTCCTTGCTGCACATGGTTCCCATTCTGTCTGGGAACCTGCACTTTCCCATTGACTGGGTTGTGGCTTTCTTTGGTTTTGAGAAAGGGGACTCTCCTGATGTTGTTGTTGAGGTTGTTGACATTGTTGAAGAGGGAGGGGTTACATTGGGCGAGGGGCAGCTCATTGTTGTAGTTTGGATCGTCCCCAGAGTCACTCTCTTCGTACAGTTTTCCGTTCACCACGGCCCGCTCCAATGGGGCGATGCTCTTGTAGTTGGGTCGAAGGTGGTCTGCTAGATCTGTCTGTACCTCCTTGGTGCACACCTGTAAGTCTGAGAAACGTCTGCCGTTCATGCCTGGGCGGAGACTTTTGCTGAAGCGACGGTATCGCTCCAGCTCCCGATTGAGGGTCTCCATCTCTCTGGCCAGTTCTTTATTTTTCACCTCTTGCAGAGTCAGTTTTCTTTGCAAGGTGGAGTGGTCATTTTCATGCGACAGATGTTTTCCTCTGTGCCCATATATTCATGGATCTTCTCTTTTAGGGCCGCCACCTCTCGGGTCAGATGACTGGACTTGGCCTCTTCTTCTTTCAGACGCTTGTAGAGGATGTGCTCCTGGTTGGACTCTTGCTTCTCTGCCAGTTGGTACTTTAAGAGCTCATTTCTGGATATTTCCAACTCCTCCATCAAGGCCTTTGCTCGCTCTTGTTCCCTGGAGTATCTCTTCTCCATTGACTCAAACTCATCCTCAGTCTTCAACAAGTCGTCTTCGACAACCTTCATATCTTTAAGTTTTCGCCTCAGGCGCTCAACTTCCTGTGTAAGGTCTTTGACTTTGTAGTCCTCTTGTTGGGAGCGGTTGGCGATGGGCGCCTTGATGTTTTGCTCTTTGGCTTTGTTCCTCAGAAATTCCCTCTCTGCAGCTTCCAGTGATGCAACCTCTTCTTCATCATGGTAACTTTTGACTGCAGGTCGTTGCTCTTTTCCTCCTCGGCTTGGAGCTTGGCCTTGAGTTCATCCCTGTCCTTGGTGGCGCCACACATTTTCTCCTCAAGCTCAGCATTCGACCTTAGGGCTTTCTTGCTCTCCTCAATAAGCTTCTCTGTTACTGTTGTGACTTTGTCCTGCTCAGCTTGCAGTTTGCCAGTGCTGTTATGGTCCTTGTCCTCCATGGCTTTCAGTTTCTCCAGCCATGGTCTTCCTTTCATCCACCAGCATGACCGTCAGCGTCTTCAGCTTGGTGAGGTCTTCCTTTAGTGTAAGCTCGGTCTTCTCCAGCTGAACCTCCACGGCCTCCAGTTCTTTGACCCTCGCTTTCAGGATGTCCATCTCCCTGGACAGAACATTTGACACTGTCCTCTCTTTGTCCAGATTGCACTTTAGCGCGTTGCACTCCTGTTTGCTCTTGCCGAATGCATCCTCTAGTTTCTCCAGCTCCATGATCCTGTGGTTCAGCTTGTCCACATCAGCCTTCAGGCTACGGCTTTGGCTGGCTTCCTTCTCCAGCTTCTTGTTGAGGTCCCTGCACTGGTCCTCCATTCTGACCAGCTCCTCGTCCTTCCCCTCCATCTCCAGAACCCTTTTCCGTAACTCCTCCACCTCCTCCATGAGGCTGGAGTTGCCACATTCCCCACGGCTGATCTTGTCCCTCAGCTCCTGGAGCTCATCCACGGCCCTCCGGAGGGTCTTGATGGTCTCCTCCAGTTCATCCAGCTGCCGGCTGAGTGTGGACAGTTTCTGCTTGAGCTGCCGGTTCTGGGCATCCTCGCTGGTCAGTTTGGCTGTCATGGTCTCCTGTTCCTGGTGAAAGCGACTGGCTTGGTCGCCTAGCTCTGTCTCCAAGCGAAAAACTTTCTCCTCCCCCTCTTGCACCTTTGCATTAGCAGAGCTCAGCTCTTCCTGGGTGTGGGAGGCGTTGGCAGTCAGTTCCTGGACCTTAGCAGTCTGTTGGGTCAATTGCTCTGTGAGGCGCTGCTGCTCGTCCACGACCATCAACGCAAACGACTTCAGCTTGGTCAGCTCCTCCTTTAGGCTGGTGACCTTCTTGTTGTTCTCCTCCTCTTTCCTTTCCTGATAGGCCTTTTCCTGGTCAATGAGCAACTTCAGTCTGAAAGAAAAACACAAGAAGAAGAGAAAAAAAGTTTGAATAAAAATTCATGTTGAACTTTTCACTGATACACACATTGGACAACTGACACATGGGTGGAGAAGGTGATGGATGACACAGGGAGCAACATAACACAACATCAATAATATAACAAACAATATACAGTATATCAACTTGGTAGAAAATTGTCATTCATTGTTTGCTTGTGTAGTGTCAAATGTGTCTAATTCTTATTCCCAAAGTGCCATCGGGCCTATTATTAGTAGGGATGCAGACACACCATAAACACTCATGGGTGTCACATTTGTCTGACCATACTGAATGGATTTCTGAAGGGGTTGGACATTTGATGTAATGGAAACTTTAACAAATCATAAATATAACTGTGCTAACTTTCCCAAGTCGGTAGCCTGACATACACTTGCAGTGTGTTCCTTTTAAGGTCCCCCGATAGTAGTTAACTCTCATATGGGTTGGAAACTCTACACCCCATAGTAAAAGTCCAAAATAGTACTTCTTACAGTCATTCCTATACAAATGGACTATTTATGACTGATTACTGATGTCCTGTATTGCTTATCTACTGTTACTTGAAAGAAGAAAAATAATAGAGAATGGACTAAATGCAGTGTTTGTACTGTGTGAGGATGTTCCTCCAAATGCACTCTGATCTTTGGCTGTGATGGCTAGACTTTTCTAGAATGCTGAATGTTTACCCTGACCCCTATCTGACAAGAATACTCCCATCAGTCCCCATCAAACTGAAGACTAAACCCGTATTCAACCACACTGCTGTTTTTAAAATGTCCCAGTGAATACAGCCCACTTTCAAGCACCTACCCTGCTTAAAGAAACCACTAAGCTTACATTGCAGTTATTTTAACATCTAGAGTGATATTGAGTTCATAGTGTGTACTTCTGAGCATGTGTGTAGGTGTATGCCCAGTGTAAATGTACAGTCTACTGCATATACAGCATATGTAACAGAATCACGGGGGAAGCTGGGGTCACGGTAGCTGGCAGGGCATGCATCGCACCGGGCCAGTGTGCCTCCGCTCCAGGCAGCGTCGGAGGGGATGTTATGACTGCTGAATGTGCAGCTGCCAGCGTGCTAGCACAGATGTCGCATTGGCATGGAACAATCCCCTAATTAAGGGGTTCCTCTACTACCCCCTGCCTCCCGCTCTCTCTGGTTATATATTTAAAGGAATCCCCCCTGCTTCCAGAGGCAATTACAGCCTGGCTGGATAAACAGAGGGCCTCTCTCAGGGATCACTAATTACACCTAGTCTCCTGTAGAGGAACATGATGTCAGCATGGTAGCTGGTAGAACTGAGGCTAAGGCAGGTCCATGGTAGGGCTGGGGCTGTCCTATGCCCTATGATGTTAATCCCATGATGTTCCACATGTTCCACTGTGCCAGAGATCTGATGATCAAAGCTGATCAGATTGAAGTGGATGTACAGTAGGAAAGCATCAGATGGGGAGGAGTTTGTAAAGGCCTCTAGTGTCCCACTGAGAAAGTTCACAATGGGAATGTGTGGTAGTCAGTTCTATAATATCTGAAGACATGTCTTTCTGGCAGAAATTATCATTTAGAAAAAATCATCTAAATCATGATATTCTATTAACATTGCTGAGACGTCAGGGCAGAGCAGAGGAGTGGCAGCCATATAAAGGCCTGCAAATGTAGCTAGAATGTAGCTAGAGCTAGACTGCTTTATTTGTATCCTTGTTTACTCTAGCAGTTATCTCCGCTACCCAGTTATGCTCCGTTTTCCCAGTGATGTAATCAAACCAGAACAGAATGTGAGCCGAGGTCCTGGACTTTAGACTCTGCTAGTTAATCACAGAGGGTTACATTGTGAAGATACATTATGGAAACAGAAGATACATTCAGGGAAACTTCCATGTATTATTAATCAGGTGCTTGAGATCAGCCAAGACATAGTAGGCTATATGATGTCTCTGGAGAGGAATTACATGTGTTCCCTAGGATCCTAATCGCTTGACATGAGAATACTGTGTCCCTCCTAAGGGACAGTCATTGGATTCTGTTTCCCATGGACTCAGAATTCTGCTGGACTAGTGGGACTTGACAATCGAATAACACAACTTGGGAGAGCAGAAGTTGAACTGCCAGTGAGTCAACTGTGACGATATGGTTGAAAGGGGAATACGAGGGGCTTGAAGGTTACCACTTGAAATTCTCACCGATTGCCAATGAATGATGTACTAGTTTACCCAGTTCATCCTTATACGGCTTTACCATCAAACTTGGTTATACAAGATGTCAGCTGCAGAGAACAGCGACTTTTGACTCTGACTTTGATTACAAGGTACGGTAAAGGCCACACTTGATTGAACAATTTATTTTATCACTGCCAATTTTCCAAATAGAGTCAGTCTGTCTAAAACGGTACATTCCCATAAGGAGTTTCCATGTCATGGAAAATAGAGTGATGCCTTCTGCATGGTAAGCAGTTAAGAAATGGGTGTGGGTGCAGATGGCTATTAACCCAAAACCAACCATTCACCTACTGACCTCTTCTGAGCAACATCAGCATGCAGAGGGGAAAACACACACACAGCCGGCAGCAGGATGTCACCATGCCCACCATTATGGCGAAGGCCACAGAGGGCTTTTCCTCACATTTAAATAGGCAGCTGTGTCCTCAGAGCTGGAAACTATGGCTCAGACTCTGTAAACAGCGCTGCTGCTGAGATGATACAGGACATGCCAGTATTCTGTGTGTATGTTTTAGAAGTCAATGTCCAAGACAATGCCCTTGTTATAGGTCAATATCCTGCCCTTTCCCTTAAAACACCAGATTTGATTTGACATTTATATTAACAGGGATTCTCATTGAGACCAAGGTTCTAGGCCTCTTTCACACGGGAGCACACACATCATTTACAAAAGACCTTATACAACATGATCTGTTCATGTTTGATCCTGAACACTGTTTTAACTGTAAATAGATAGAAGCAGTCCGTTTGTTAGGAGGATTATTCCTGGAATGCTTTATGAAAGAGACATAGGAAGCTGGACAGCTTACGTCCAGCAGAGGGCAATCAGTAAGCAGTATGGGCTCATAAAATTACAGGCAATATTTAAATGCCTTCAGCTGAATGACTGTGCTAGTTAAAGGTTTTATTTTTAATAGTTACAGTTTAGGGGTTTAGCTGGCTATGCTGTATGTTACACAATCAATAGCTCATCAAAAAATATATGTTTTTTGAGGTTTTGAATTCATTATAATATCTGAGTTTATATTCAAACTTAACTTGTTGGTTCATAAATGTATCACTCAGAAGTGATTCATTTTTCAGAGGAGAGCAGGTTCAAATAACAATGACCATCTTTTTGATTTCACCATTCACATTTCCCCCGGATTCTCACAGACATTAGAGTGTCGTGTGAGTGTTGAGTGGCCCGTTCAACTACACTTAGGAAATGAACCACTGAATTACCCATAGCTTTAACTCACACACGGAATCAGCTTCTATCAATGTCCTCCCTCAATGGTACATTTGAAAATCACAGTTAGGGAATAAACATTGTGCACAAATTGTTACAATATTTAGTTACTGTACTCAGCATCCGTTTAATTGTAATCACAGTTTCCAAAGTATCAGACTGAAATTGGTCAAAATTGTTTCACCATTTTTTCATGAACTTGTTGAATGAAACCTTTATTTCTAATAGATTGCCTATAATTGTATCCCAAAAGACACAACTTTCTCAGAGTCAGATATCAATTCTTTACACTAACCAACTGAATGTCAATATCAAAGCTGTACTTTCCCCCTTGCACTCAGTCACAGTGCTCCATAACGAACCAACAGAGCAGCTAAGTTGAGTTAAAGTTGCTTTTCCTCCTACCTGTTCCATAGGTCTGTCTGGTGGCAGCCTCAGTGATTGAAGCTCATTATGTTGCCGTACTCTCTCTGTCTCTCAGCTCTCACACAGCGGTCTGTGATGTGGACATTCCAGCAGGGAGACCAAACAATAAGATATGTCTCACTGCATGCTCCCTGCCTATGGAGCATTACATCATCAACATGCCCTTATATGGAACTTTGTGTTGTACAGCCTCCCTGCTTCTCAAAGGGGTGTGTACTCCAGTGTGTGTGTGTGTGTGTGTGTGTGTGTGTGTGTGTTGTACAGCCTCCCTGCCTCTCAAAGCGGTGTGTGTGCGTGTGAGAGAGAGATTCTTTGCATGTGGGCTTACGCGTATGTGTGTGTGTGTGTTTGTCCACCTAGGTGTGGCGTGGGCCTTAAAACAAGAACAGAGAGGAAAAGTGTTGAGTGACGTCTGTAACGTGTGAAATATCTGCTCTCTCTGGTCTGTCTATACTCCAGAGGCAGAGGGTGAGGAGAGACAAGCGATTTAGGTTACAACTTTTCCTTCTGACTTTCCTCAGCAAGAGTCATTGATTCAACTGAAGAAAAAAATACTAAATTAACTTGACCGACAACCGTGTTTAGTAAGGAAATCTGTGTGTGTTTGGAATTTATTCTTGTAATACACTATTAGAGCCAAACCTAATTAGAAACATGCCAAACATTTACATGCAACACTTCACAAAATCAACAACACAAACATACCGCAACAGTATATGACACTACTAATCCATAATGTTGGATTGTCTGTAAGACTTTTATTAGGGACTGCTAATCGAGTGCTGTCTGGACTTTTTGCCGGGATTTCAACATGACCGTTCATCTAGAAACAATCCTCACATTTACAGTACATCTCACAATTCACTTTACAGTACATCTCACAATTCACATTTACAGTACATCTCACATTTACAGTACATCTCACATTTACAGTACATCTCACACATTTACAGTACATCACATTTACAGTACATCTCACAATTCACATTTACAGTACATCTCACAATTCACATTTACAGTACATCTCACAATTCACATTTACAGTACATCTCACAATTCACATTTACAGTACATCTCACAATTCACATTTACAGCCCTCTGTATTATCACAGACGGCTCATTGCTCAGTCTATTCTACAGTGTGCCTGTCTTTCCCTTGATACCAAGACTCCTCTCTCCACACACAAGCAAAATTATAGATTCACACTAAATAGCTGGCAGCGAACTACACTCAAACTAAGCTAGTTCCCAAATGCATTAAGTTCAGCGGGCCAAAATACTGGATATAGCCTGCTAATAGAGATCATTGAGTAAATTATCCTCCCATATCGGTTCAATGTCCCTATTGTCGTCGGACAGAACATCAGCTGTTCGCTGAAACAATGGAGTTCACAGCATCAGCACGGACGTAACATGACATCAATCATCCTCGTTAGGAGGAATCAAGGAAACACTGGGACATTTCCTGTCCCAAAATCCTCTAAATCAGATGTCACAGCTTCACAATGGGCGCCAAAAGCTTGGTTGCCAAGCTGTAGAAAATGAGGAAATACTGCCAAGACAATATAGAATATAGATGTCCATGGAAGGCCAGAGAGCAAGGAGCCAAACAACCCCCTCCCTCCTTGTTAGTGGTTTGAAAATGGCAGCAACCACAATGAAACAAATACGTCATTTGACACGGTGCGATCAAGTTTCTTGAGAACATTTTGTGGTGATAACCCAGATTATACAACGGACCAAAGAACCAAATACTGATTACATTTGACTATGTCATGATCTTTCTAGAATTTTTGTAACAATTTGTTTGTTCTTGACGTAAACACATTCCTTCATTTAGAAAGCCCAATTAGGGTTTGTCTATTTCTGAATCTGTACATTTCCAACACATCCTAGACAGAGTGCTCCCAATCCCAGATGTTCTTCATTGAACATGAAAGTTGGCCACACAAACATTTTCTCTATGTGACGCATCTGCCAAATTATAAATAGTGGAAAAACAATCCCTGTTTTATGTAATGTATTGGTACATGAGTCTTCCTCTGATACTCTAAAATGGAATGTAGAGTATTATGAATCAGCTAGACTGAGTGAAAATGTGTGGTTTCAGAGAACATTTCCCATGAACACACAATCTTAGAGCTACATGTGTAGCCACGGCTCCCATAGTGTGTTGTGCTGAAAAACGCTTATCTCTATGACATTTTCGTATATACAAAAGCATTTATGTAGGTATTTTAAAGGTCTTACGTCTTTATCAGGCCTTTGTAAGACATGATTGGTTCAAGTGACCTTCTCTTGAGACTTGCCAAGTGAATAAAACCAATGTTTCAAGCCACAAGTTCTATACCATATAGGAAGAACCACCATGACCCACCATTTGGGAATCAAACCGTGCCCCGAGATGACAAATGGACTATCTCCCTCCTGTGAGTGCTGCAGGACTATGCAGACTGTTAGTGCTGTGGGAGTATGCAGGCTGTTAGTGCTGTGGGAGTATGCAGACTGTTACTGCTGTAGGAGTATGCAGACTGTTAGTGCTGTGAGAGTATGTAGACTGTTAGTGCTGTGGGAGTATGTAGACTGTTACTGCTGTAGGAGTATGCAGATTGTTAGTGCTGTGGGAGTATGCAGACTGTTAGTGCTGTAGGAGTATGCAGGCTGTTAGTGCTGTGGGAGTATGTAGACTGTTAGTGCTGTGGGAGTATGCAGACTGTTAGTGCTGTGGGAGTATGTAGACTGTTAGTGCTGTGGGAGTATGCAGACTGTTAGTGCTGTGGGAGTATGTAGACTGTTAGTGCTGTGGGAGTATGCAGACTGTTAGTGCTGTAGGAGTATGCAGACTGTTGCTGCTGTAGGAGTATGCAGACTGTTAATGCTGTGGGAGTATGCAGATTGTTAATGCAGCTGTGGGAGTATGCAGACTGTTAATGCTGTAGGAGTATGCAGACTGTTACTGCTGTAGGAGTATGCAGACTGTTAGTGCTGTGGGAGTATGCAGACTGTTAGTGCTGTGGGAGTATGCAGACTGTTAGTGCTGTGGGAGTATGCAGACTGTTAGTGCTGTGGGAGTATGCAGACTGTTAGTGCTGTAGGAGTATGCAGACTGTTAGTGCTGTGGGAGTATGCAGACTGTTAGTGCTGTGGGAGTATGCAGACTGTTAGTGCTGTGGGAGTATGCAGACTGTTACTGCTGTAGGAGTATGCAGACTGTTAGTGCTGTGGGAGTATGCAGACTGTTACTGCTGTAGGAGTATGCAGACATTTGCTGCTGTAGGAGTATGCAGACTGTTACTGATGTAGGAGTATGCAGACTGTTAGTGCTGTGGGAGTATGCATACTGTTACTGCTGTAGGAGTATGCAGATTGTTAGTGCTGTGGGAGTATGCAGACTGTTAATGCTGTGGGAGTATGCAGACTGTTGGTGCTGTGTGAGTATGCAGATTGTTCGTGCTGTGGGAGTATGCAGATTGTTAGTGCTGTAAGGGTATGCAGACTGTTAGTGCTGTGGGAGTATGCAGACTGTTAGTGCTGTGGGAGTATGCAGACTGTTGCTGCTGTAGGAGTATGCAGACTGTTAATGCTGTGGGAGTATGCAGATTGTTAATGCTGTGGGAGTATGCATGCTGTTAGTGCTGTGGGAGTATATAGACTGTTAGTGCTGTGGGAGTATGCAGACTGTTAGTGCTGTAGGAGTATGCAGACTGTTATGTGGGAGTATGCAGACTGTTAGTGCTGTGGGAGTATGCAGACTGTTAGTGCTGTAGGAGTATGCAGACTGTTTGCTGCTGTTAGGAGTATGCAGACTGTTAGTGCTGTGGGAGTATGCAGATTGTTATGCTGTGGGAGTATGCAGGCTGTTAGTGCTGTGGGAGTATGTAGACTGTTAGTGCTGTGGGAGTATGCAGACTGTTAGTGCTGTGGGAGTATGTAGACTGTTAGTGCTGTGGGAGTATGCAGACTGTTACTGCTGTAGGACTATGCAGACTGTTACTGCTGTAGGACTATGCAGACTGTTATTGCTGTAGGAGTATGCAGACTGTTAGTGCTGTGGGAGTATGCAGACTGTTAGTGCTGTGGGAGTATGCAGACTGTTAGTGCTGTGGGAGTATGTAGACTGTTAGTGCTGTGGGAGTATGCAGACTGTTACTGCTGTAGGAGTATGCAGATTGTTAGTGCTGTGGGAGTATGCAGACTGTTACTGCTGTAGGAGTATGCAGACATTTGCTGCTGTAGGAGTATGCAGACTGTTACTGATGTAGGAGTATGCAGACTGTTAGTGCTGTGGGAGTATGCATACTGTTACTGCTGTAGGAGTATGCAGATTGTTTGTGCTGTGGGAGTATGCAGACTGTTAATGCCGTGGGAGTATGCAGACTGTTAGTGCTGTAGGAGTATGCAAATTGTTAGTGCTGTAGGAGTATGCAGATTGTTAATGCTGTGGGAGTATGCAGACTGTTGGTGCTGTGGGAGTATGCAGATTGTTCGTGCTGTGGGAGTATGCAGATTGTTAGTGCTGTAAGAGTATGCAGACTGTTAGTGCTGTGGGAGTATGCAGACTGTTAGTGCTGTGGGAGTATGCAGACTGTTAGTGCTGTGGGAGTATGCAGACTGTTACTGCTGTAGGAGTATGCAGACTGTTAGTGCTGTGGGAGTATGCAGACTGTTAGTGCTGTGGGAGTATGCAGACTGTTAGTGCTGTGGGAGTATGCAGATTGTTAGTGCTGTGGGAGTATGCAGACTGTTAGTGCTGTAGGAATATGCAGATTGTTAGTGCTGTGGGAGTATGCAGACTGTTAATGCTGTGGGACTATGCAGACTGTTAGTGCTGTAGGAGTATGCAAATTGTTAGTGCTGTAGGAGTATGCAGATTGCTAATGCTGTGGGAGTATGCAGACTGTTGGTGCTGTGGGAGTAGGCAGATTGTTCGTGCTGTGGGAGTATGCAGATTGTTAGTGCTGTAAGTGTATGCAGACTGTTGGTAATGTGGGAGTATGCAGACTGTTACTGCTGTAGGAGTATGCAGACTGTTACTGCTGTAGGAGTATGCAGACTGTTAGTGCTGTGGGAGTATGCAGACTGTTACTGCTGTAGGAGTATGCAGACTGTTACTGCTGTAGGAGTATGCAGACTGTTAGTGCTGTGGGAGTATGCAGACTGTTAGTGCTGTGGGAGTATGCAGACTGTTACTGCTGTAGGAGTATGCAGACTGTTACTGCTGTAGGAGTATGCAGACTGTTGGTGCTGTAGGAGTATGTAGACTGTTAGTGCTGTGGGAGTATGTAGACTGTTATGCAGACTGTTACTGCTGTAGGAGTATGCAGACTGTTAGTGCTGTGGGAGTATGCAGACTGTTAGTGCTGTGGGAGTATGTAGACTGTTAGTGCTGTGGGAGTATGCAGACTGTTGGTGCTGTGGGAGTATGCAGATTGTTCGTGCTGTGGGAGTATGCAGATTGTTAGTGCTGTAAGAGTATGCAGACTGTTGGTGCTGTGGGAGTATGCAGATTGTTAGTGCTGTCGGAGTATGCAGACTGAGACACATGTTTACATAATACTCAATCCATGCCTGGGGCCTGAGTACCTGACACATATGACATCACTAGTCCTAATCAAATCCATATGTCTCTCTCTCTCTCTCTTTCTCTCTCTGTCTGTCTTCTTCGTGTTTGTGTAAACCTCGTTACACAATAACCTGGCTGTCTGTGGAGTCTGGCCATCCTGTAGGCTGCTTTAGTTCTACTGTCTCAGAAACCTGCTCCCTAATAGAAGTGTATCAGCGTTAAATAATATATAGTATTGAGTACCACAGCATGAGTCATAAAAAAACAGAAATGGTTCCAATCGTTTTTTTCACCATTTCCATCTGGGATTTTAAAACTACTTCAAATAAGGTCTGTGATTCATGTAGACTTACCCTGGCATGATGTTTTGATAACCTGGTCTGTGATTCATGTAGACTTACCCTGGCATGACGTTTTGATAACCTGGTCTGTGATTCATGTAGACTTACCCTGGCATGATGTTTTGATAACCTGGTCTGTGATTCATGTAGACTTACCCTGGCGTGACGTTTTGATAACCTGGTCTGTGATTCATGTAGACTTACCCTGGCGTGACGTTTTGATAACCTGGTCTGTGATTCATGTAGACTTACCCTGGCGTGACGTTTTGATAACCTGGTCTGTGATTCATGTAGACTTACCCTGGCGTGACGTTTTGATAACCTGGTCTGTGATTCATGTAGACTTACCCTGGCGTGATGTTTTGATAACCTGGTCTGTGATTCATGTAGACTTACCCTGGCATGATGTTTTGATAACCTGGTCTGTGATTCATGTAGACTCACCCTGGCATGATGTTTTGATAACCTGGTCTGTGATTCATGTAGACTTACCCTGGCATGACGTTTTGATAACCTGGTCTGTGATTCATGTAGACTTACCTTGGCATGATGTTTTGATAACCTGGTCTGTGATTCATGTAGACTTACCCTGGCGTGACGTTTCGATAACCTGGTCTGTGATTCATGTAGACTTACCCTGGCATGATGTTTTGATAACCTGGTCTGTGATTCATGTAGACTTACCCTGGCATGATGTTTTGATAGCCTGGTCTGTGATTCATGTAGACTTACCCTGGCATGACGTTTTGATGACCTGGTCTGTGATTCTACCCGGACTTACCTTTGATCAATGTTTAGATTGGTTGTTTTAAGTAAATTACCCTGGCTAATATTTTGATAACCTGGTCTGTGATTCATGTAGACTTACCCTGGCATGATGTTTTGATAACCTGGTCTGTGATTCATGTAGACTTACCCTGGCGTGACGTTTTGATGACCTGGTCTGTGATTCATGTAGACTTACCCTGGCATGATGTTTTGATAACCTGGTCTGTGATTCATGTAGACTTACCCTGGCGTGACGTTTGATAACCTGGTCTGTGATTCATGTAGACTTACCCTGGCATGATGTTTTGATAACCTGGTCTGTGATTCATGTAGACTTACCCTGGCATGACGTTTTGATAACCTGGTCTGTGATTCAATGTAGACTTACCCTGGCAATGATTGTTTTGATAACCTGGTCTGTGATTCATGTAAATTACCCTGGCTGATATTTTGATAACCTGGTCTGTGATTCATGTAGACTTACCCTGGCGTGACGTTTTGATAACCTGGTCTGTGATTCATGTAGACTTACCCTGGCGTGACGTTTTGATAACCTGGTCTGTGATTCATGTAGACTTACCTTGGCATGATGTTTTGATAACCTGGTCTGTGATTCATGTAGACTTACCCTGGCATGATGTTTCGATAACCTGGTCTGTGATTCATGTAGACTTACCTTGGCATGATGTTTTGATAACCTGGTCTGTGATTCATGTAGACTTACCCTGGCATGACGTTTCGATAACCTGGTCTGTGATTCATGTAGACTCACCCTGGCATGATGTTTTGATAACCTGGTCTGTGATTCATGTAGACTTACCCTGGCATGATGTTTTGATAGCCTGGTCTGTGATTCATGTAGACTTACCTTGGCATGATGTTTTGATAACCTGGTCTGTGATTCATGTAGACTTACCCTGGCGTGACGTTTTGATAGCCTGGTCTGTGATTCATGTAGACTTACCCTGGCATGATGTTTTGATAACCTGGTCTGTGATTCATGTAGACTTACCCTGGCGTGACGTTTTGATAGCCTGGTCTGTGATTCATGTAGACTTACCCTGGCGTGATGTTTTGATAGCCGCGCAAATCTACCTCGGACAAGGTAACTTTGATCAATAATTAGCATTGTGAATTGTTTTAAGTAAATTGTGGCTAATATTTTGATAATACACCTTGTCTGAGAGAGAATTACACGGCTATCAAAACGTCATGCCAATGTAAGTCTACACTGAACACACAATTCATTTACATTTTTTGCCAAATTCACGATGTGAAAAATAAATGGCGGAAAAAACATTGGAAACATTTCTGTGTTTTTATGGCAGACTATACTATATATGGTATACTATATCTATATGAAGGCAGTGGCATAATGGACAAAACAAGTGTGATATCACCAGGAGAAGATTACCAGTCAGTACCAGTCAAATGTTTGGACACACCTAATCATTCAAGGTTTTTTCTTTAGACAAGTCAGTTAAAAAAAACATCTTCTTTTACAATGAGGAAAATATCAAAACTATGAAATAACACATATGGAGTCATGTAGTAACCAACAAAGTGTCAAACAAATCTAAATATATTTGAGATTCTTCAAAGTAGCCACCTTTTGCCTTGATGACAGCTTTGCACGCTCTTGACATTCTCTCAACCAGTTTCACTTGAAATGTTTTCCAACAGTCTTGAAGGAGTTCCCACATATACTGAGCCCTTGTTGGATGCTTTTCGTTCACTCTGCGGTCCAACTCATCCCAAACCATCTCAATTGGGTTGAGGTCGGTTGATTGTGGAGGCCAGGTCATCTCATGCAGCACTCCATCACTCTCCTTCTTGGTCAAATAGCCCTTACACAGCCTGGAGATGTGTTGGGTCATAGTCCTATTGAAAAACAAATGATAGTCCCACTAAGTGCAAACCAGATGGGATGGCGTATCGCAGTGTCACCATCAAAGCACCCGCACACCATCACACCTCCTCCTCCATGCTTCACGGTGGGAACCACACATGCGGAGATCATCCGTTCACCTACTCTGTGTCTCACAAAGACACGGTGGTTGGATCCAAAATCTCAAATTTGGACTCATCAAACCAAAGGTCAGATTTTCCACAGGTCTAATGTCCATTGCTCATGTTTCTTGGCCCAGGCAAGTCTCTTCTTCTTATTAGTGTCCTTTAGTAGTGGTTTATTTGCAGCAATTCGAACCATGAAGGCCTGATTCACGCAGTCTCCTCTGAACAACTGATGTTGAGATGTGTCTGTTACTTGAACTCTGTGAAGCATTTATTTGGGCTGCAATTTATGAGGCTGGTAACTCTAATGAACTTATCCTCTGAAGCAGAGGTAACTCTGTGTCTTCCTTTCCTGTGGCGGTCCTCATGAGAGTCAGTTTCATCATAGCGCTTGAGAGTTTTTGCGACTGCACTTGAAGAAACTTAAAAAGTTCTTGAAATTTTCCGTAGTGACTGATCTTCATGTCCTAAAGTTCATGTCTTCTGTATACCACCCCTAACTTGTCACAACACAACTGATTGGCATTAAGACGCATTAAGACAGAAAGAAATTCCACAAATTAACTTTTAATTAGGCACACCTGTTAGGGTAGCCTAGTGGTTAGAGTGTTGGACTAATAACCGGAAGGTTGCAAGTTCAAATCCCCGAGCTGACAAGGTACAAATCTGTCGTTCTGCCCCTGAACAGGCAGTTAACCCACTGTTCCTAGGCCGTCATTGAAAATAAGAATTTGTTCTTTACTGACTTGCCTCGTTAAGTAAAGTAAAAAAAAAAAAAATAATAGACTCATGAAGCTGGTTTAGAGAATGCCAAGAGTGTGCAAAGCTGTCATCAAGGCAACTCGAGGCGAATCTCAAATACTTTTTTGGTTACTACATGATTCCATGTGTGTTATTTCATAGTTTTGATGTCTTCATTATTACTCTACAATGTAGAACATAGTAAAAATAAAGAAAAACCCTTGAATGATTAGGTGTGTCCAAACCTTTGACTGATACTGTATATATAAAATTGACAATGTAACAGTTGAATTTGAAGAGCGACACCAAACAGGCCATAATTTAGGACAAAATAACTGCCATCACCTCATAAAGGACACACTCTTGTTCTAGCCTTTGGTGAGAGGACGGGTGTGTGTGTGTGTGTGTGTGTGTGTGTGTGTGTGTGTGTGTGTGTGTGTGTGTGTGTGTGTGTGTGTGTGTGTGGGCGTGCGTGTGAATGTTCACATTAGTGTGTGTGTGTGTGTGTGTGTGTGTGTGTGTGTGTGTGTGTGTGTGTGTGTGTGTGTGTGTGTGTGTGTGTGTGTGTGTGTGTGTGTGTGTGTGTGTGTGTCGTGTGTGTCTGTTGCCATTTCTGGGTGCAGGTAGCTGATAATAATTACCTCTCAAGTGTTTGGACTGATGCTGCAACTCTGGAGTGCTTTGGAGGAGGATGTTTCCAATGTCTGTTTCACAGGAGGCACAGTGGATTTCAAAGCCTGGGTCCTGGGGCCATTACAGACATAGGTCCTGAGACCTGGGGCCATTAAAACGTCCTGGGGCAGTTACGGACAGAGGTCCTGGGGCCATTACAGACAGAGGGCTTGGGGTCATTACAAACAGAGGTCCTGGGGCCATTACAAACAGAGGTCCTGGGGCCATTACAAACAGAGGTCCTGGGGTCATTACAAACAGAGGTCCTAGGGCCTTTACCGACAGAGGTCCTGGGGCCATTACAGACAGAGGTCCTGGGGCCATTACAGACAGAGGCCCTGGGCCCATTACAGACAGAGGTCCTGGGGCCATTACAGACAGACGTCCTAGGGCCTTTACCGACAGAGGTCCTGGGGCCATTACAGACATATGTCCTGGTCCTCTTACATACAAATTAGTGAGGAGCTGGCAGGAATAAGCCTTCCCCTGCATCCCAAATGTCACCCTATTCCCTATAAAGCACAGTGCCCTGGTCAAAAGTAGTGCACTATATACGGAATACACACTACAGATGGGCAGGCCCCAAGTGTGGTCAGTCGGTTGAAGAGCACTTCAGCCACTAAGCAGCTAGGGCATCCTATGAGAGTACACTGCAGGGGAAAACACACTACTTAGGCTACATAACATGCTATTTTCCTATAGCTCTGGCTTGCCACGGTCTCTACTCCCTATCCTCAGCCAGTGATTAGCGCAGTGTCTGCTTTGCTTTGGCTTCTTAAACTGTATAGGAAGCACGGGAGAGAAAACAGACATTACTAACAGATCTGGGTCTGCCTGGGCGATCCTTAGATCCAGATCAGCTGTCAGTTGTGTCTAACTAGTTGCTCGATCGAATCCCCGAGCTGACAAGGTAAAAATATTTTGTTCTGCCCCTGAACAAGTCAGTTAACCCCTGTTCCTAGGCAGTCATTGTAAATAATACTTTCTTCTTAACTGACTTGCCTAGTTAAATAAAGGATAAACATTTAAATATCTATTATTAATCCTTGGCCATATCCTCCTGGATTATCAGGAGTCTCAGGTTATCACAGATGTAGGATCAGATTACACAACCCTAAATCCAAACCTTAACAATAAAGAGCATGAAATACAGTTCCCTCAGAAAGTATTCATACCCATTGACTAATTCCACATTTTGTTGTTAGTCTGAATTCAACATTTATTTAAAAAAAATATATATATATATATATCACCCATCTACACACCCCATTGGCAAAGTGAAAACATGTTTTTTGAAATTTATGCACATTTAATGAAAATTAAATACAGATATATCTCATTTACAAAAGTTTGGACACACCTACTCATTCCAGGGTTTTTCTTTATTTTTACTATTTTCTACATTGCAGAATAATAGTGAAGACAACACAACTATGAAATAACACACATGGAATCATGTAGTAATCAAAACACTGTTAAACAAATGAAAATATATTTTATATTTGAGATTCTTCAAAGTAACCACCCTTTGCCTTTGACAGCTTTGCACACTTCTCTCAACCAGCTTCATGAGGTAGTCACCTGGAATGCATTTCAATTAACAGGTGTGCCTCGTTAAAAGTTCATTTGTGGAATTTCTTTCCTTCTTAATGCGTTTGAGCCAATCAGTTGTGTTGTGATAAGATAGGGGTGACACACAGAAGATAGTCCTATTTGGTAAAATACAAAGTCCATATTATGGCAAGAACAGCTAAAATAAGCAAAGAGAAACGACAGTCAATCATTACTTTAAGACATGAATGTCAGTTAATGCTGAAAATCTCAAGAACTTTGAAAGTTTCTTCCAATGCAGTCATAACAACTATAAAGCACTATGATGAAACTGGCTCTCATGAGGACTGCCACAGGAAAGGAAGACACAGAGTTTCCTCTGCTGTAGAGGATAAGTTCATTAGAGTTACCAGCCTCAGAAATTACAGCCCAAATAAATGTTTCACAGAGTTCCAGTAACAGACACATCTCAACATCAACTGTTCAGAGGAGACTGCGTGAATCAGGCCTTCATGGTCGAATTGCTGCAAAGAAACCACTACTAAAGGACACTACTAAGAGGAAGAGACTTGCTTGGGCCAAGAAACACAATCAATGGACATTAGACTGGTGGAAATATATGCTTTGGTCTGATGAGTCCAAATTTGAGATTTTTGATTCCAACTGCCGTGTCTTTGTGAGACGCAGAGTAGGTGAACGGATGATCTCCGCATTTGTGGTTCTCACCGTGAAGCATGGAGGAAGAGGTGTGATGGTGCTTTGCTGGTGACACTGGAATTTATTTAGAATTCAAGGCACACTTAACCAGCATGGCTACCACAGCATTCTGCAGGGATACACCATCACATCTGGTTTGCGCTTAGTGGGACTATCATTTGTTTTTCAACAGGACTATGACCCAACACACCTCCAGGCTGTGTAAGGGCTATTTGACCAAGAAGGAGAGTGATGGAGTGCTGCATCAGATGACCTGGCCTCCACAATCACCTGACCTCAACCCAATTGAGTTGGACCCCAGAGTGAAGGAAAAGCAGCCAACAAGTGCTCAGCATATGTGGGAACTCCTTCAAGACTGTTGGAAAAGCATTCCATGTGAAGCTGGTTGAGAGAATTCCAAGAGTGTGTAAAGCTGTCATCAAGGCAAAGGGTGGAATAATCTCAAATATTTTTTTATTTGTTTAACATTTTTTTGGTTACTACATAAATCTATATGTTATTTCATAGTTTTGATGTCTTCACTATTATAGTAAAAATAAAGAAAAACACTTGAATGAGTATGTGTGTCCAAACTTGAATAGCACTGTAAGTACTCAATACATGTTAGAATCATCTTTGGCAGCAATTACAGCCATGAGTCTTTCTGGGTAAGTCTCTAAGAGTTTTGCACACCTTGGATTGCACAATATTTACACATTATTATTTTTCTAATTCTTCAAGCTCTGTTGGTTGTTGATCATTGCTAGACAACCAATTGTAAGTCTTGCCATAGATTTTCAAGTTGATTTAAGTTAAAACTAGGCCACTTAGGAACATTCAATGTTGTCTGCGTAAGCAACTCTTTGGCCGTTTGTTTTAGGTTATTGTCCTGCTTAAATGTGAATTTGTCTGTCAGTTTCTGATGGAAAGCAGACTAAACCAGGTTTTCCTCTAGGATCTTGCCTTTGCTTAGCTCTATTCTGTTTCTATTTATCCTAAAAAAAACACCTTAGTCCTTGCCGATGTCAAGCATACCCATAACATGATGCAGCCACCATCATGCTTGAAAATATGAAGAGTGGTACTCAGTGATGTGTTGTGCTGGATTTGCCCCAAACATAAGGCTTTGTATTCGGGACATAAAGTTAATTTCTTTGCCAAAATGTTTGCAGTTTTACTTTAGTGCCTTGTTGCCTTCTTATTTTGTACAGGCTTCCTACTTTTCACTCTGTCATTTATGTGAGTATTGTGGAGTAACTACAATGTTGTTGATCCATCCTCAGTGTTCTCCTATCACAGCCATTAAACTGTAACTGTTTTAAAGTCAACATTGGCCTCATGGTAGAATCCCTGAGCGGTTTCCTACTTCTCCGTGAACTGAGGTAGGAAGGTCACATGTATATTTGTAGTGACTGGGTGTATTGACGCACCATCCAAAGTGTAATGAATAACTTCACCATGCTCAAAGGGATATTCAATGTCTGTTGTTTTTTTACCCATCTACCAATAGGTGCCTTTATTCAGGAAAACCTCCCTGGTCTTTGTGGTTGAATCTGTGTTTGAAATTCACTGCTTCACTGAGGGACCTTACAGATAATTGTATGTGTGGAGTAGAGATGAAGTAGTCATTCAAAAATCATGTTAAACACTATTATAGCACACAGAGTGAGTCCATGCAACTTATGTGACTTGTTAAGAACGTTGTTACCCCTGAACTTATTTAGGCTTGTCATAACAAAGGGCTTGAATACTTATTGACTCAAGACATTTCAGCTTTTCATGTTTAATTTATTTATTTAAAAAAAAAATGGTATCGTGTGTATGCAAATTACCAGAAAACCTAAATGTAATCCACTTTAAATACAGGCTGTAACACAACAAAATGTGGAAAGAGTCAAGGAGTGTGTGTACTTTCCGAAGGCACTGTAGATCAGACTCTGGACCAGCACCTGCTACCATACACATGGTATAAAGGCTCTGATCATAAACGTATATGTTGTGTATCAACCTGCATTATTTAATAGTAGTCATGTATCACTCCAGAGACTTGTATTCCAGTCATCTTTCATACGCTCCAGATGGAAACTTCTATATGTCTGATATATGGAGATGACCTGCTCCTGAACCTCAATGTCTTTCCCTGGCTGTCCTATCCCCATGAACATGAACCCAGGACTGATATGCTCGGCCTAGCTACTGTAGGTAGAACGATAATTCAGTAAACCTCAAATATGCTGTTGCTAAGCGTTAAATCACTGGTTGCCTTTGTTATTTACGGTTTGGGAAAAGGTGCTAAGGAGGGGAAGCTACTATTTAACTTGTACAGCCACTCCCTTCCACCCCTACTGCTGTTCTAAGTGTCTAGTGTTCCTTCCAGCAAGGTCCCAGCTTGAAACAATACAGGGCTAGGATTAGTGCAATTAACATACCTGCACTTCAAAGTCGAAAAACACCGGAGCTGCGTTAGATTACAGCTAACATAAGCAACACTTGTTAAACGCAAGCGACCGGGGCTGCAGCTGTAGCCTGGCACTAAAGTTGTTCTTAATAAGATATATCTGTCATTTCCCTCTGCATGCATCATCTATAAACAGTGTTCAGTGATTATATACAGCGGAAATGGTTTCCTAATCCATGGTTTCATTATTTTGCGATGCAACGGTGGAAGAATCCACAGGCTATGTCCCCGCTTAGGAAGTAAATATGCCCCCCGTGACACAACTTCATCACGTAGCTATTTCAAAACAACCCTGGACCGTGGGGATACTTCTGTCTCTTCTCTGGAAACAATTCTATAATTAGATTTAAACATGACTTGTTCTACAGAAGAAGTAACCAGCATTAGAACAAGACTTTTACTTTAATCAGACACCCAAGAGAGAGCCAGGTCTCAAGAAGATGACCCTGTTCTACTGTACATCTGTTATGACCCCGACAAGGTGGGGTCAGATTGTGGGCTGTTCTCATGAATAGGCCTCTGATGGCACATTAAGGCACATCAATGACAACCAAGGGATCGCTACAGCATCACTTCACATGTTTTATTACAGGACTTGTCCACTCCTAATCCTCCCTAGACCCTGCCTTATCATTCAGCTGGCTAGTCAGGGTTTCCGTTACAGCAAGCCAACCAACTGCTAGCTAAAGCTCTGGGTTGAACCCACTGGCCTAGACAACAGATAAAGATGTGAGTCTGTGTGTTGACCAGGAATGTAAATGATGGTGATTGGGGCTTTAGGCGTGACACTCACTGGAATTTACTTAGCAGAGACTCTTGACGGCAGATGACAGATTTCTTCTGTGGTGTGTGGGTGTATATGTGTGTGTTTAGGTTGAGATTGTGGCTCATTGTGTCTGACTGAGAATGACATCATCCTCCGTCCTGGAGCTTCCATAAGGGATGAGAGGAAGGAGAGATGGGAGGATGGGAGGAGGAAGGATGGGAGGATAGGAGGGATAGGAGGATGGGAGGAGGGCTGTGGTTTGGGATCCTGGTTAGTTGGAGAGAGTTCACTCTATTGTCTAGCTGCTTCCTGTCCAGGCAGCTCAGCTCTCATTGAGTGTCTGAAACACCCCCATCACCACGGCCATTATCTCTCCCTCATTGAATTCATCAAGCTTTCCTCAGCATGAGGCCTGTAGGCCTGATAAACAAGACATGGTGGATGTCACTACTGCAGGCCCATGTCAGGGACTGGCTGACATACTTAGTGTTGACTTATTAAATGAGAGCTTCCCTTGCACTCACAACTCACACTGCCCATGTTGATGCCGTCATCGTCTGGGCCAAGAGTGTTCTCACCTCAGTGACAAGACATAACAGATGGTTTGGATCTGTCTGAACCCTTGGGGTCTCTACAGTGGGAAATCTTGGAGAGATGAGAGAGAGAATTGTAGAGTGGCCAAACTAGCCCAGCCCAGCCTAGGCCATCTGGCCCCTCCCAAGTGTGAAGGAAGACGTATAGAGGAAGACTTTTAGGTTTGATTTAAAGGTCTGCCATTGAGCCTAGAGCAGAGTTACCATAGTCAAGTTAATGCATGTTGTCTACAAACAGTTATACCCACAATTTCAAATAGGATGTTCAAGTTTGAACACTTCTACGGTGCGGCGGTGCCAAACGGAACCGAGCCAAAACTTTACCGGCAGTCACAGAGCCTAAAAGCTACATCAGATTTGGTCTTTGTTATTTTGGGTAATCATAAAACTGCCAGTAATACATGGGAGCTTGAAACGTGAGATCATTATGTTCTTTGTTTTAACAATGAGTGTGCTTTAAAATATGAGGTCATACTATACTTATATTAAATTAGAGATCCAGGCACAGTGTTTATGTACAGGGTTTTATTATCATGTGCTTGCTTGTCCACATTGTTCCTACCTTCTCTCTAGCTACATACTGAACGTTTATGAGTATTGAAAAAAAAACATTCCCTGCTGTCATCCTGAGGATATAGAACAGGGAGGAGCAGGTGGAGGAGGAATGATGTGTAATGTCCTCAGTCTAACCCTACACTTGTAAATAGGATGATAATGTCTTGGTATGTGTGGTGCTAACTTGTTGCCGTGGTTAAAACTACATCTGGATCCCAAGTTGCAGAAGTACTGTAGTATCTATGGTACATGGTACCAACAAATGTTACAATAGTATTCTACGTTTCAGTTTACGGGCCTACATTTTGTGTCGATTGGAACCATTTTCTTATGATTTGAGGGAGGCTGAAATATTGAATACAAGAAACACAAAAAAGTAGCCAAAGACTGTAAACCCCTTGATATAACACCACTTCAACAAGCAGCATCCCTGATAGAGACTAACAGTGTCAGAACCTGACTTGTGTTCAGCCTCCTCACTCTGACATTGATCCTCCCCAGTTCACTCTCTCACTAAGCCAACTCTATGGCCTCTTCAACTCACTAGACTCCCGCATGAACTTCTTTTGACCCCCCCCCCACTCCAACTCAACAGTTCTCCATAAGGCACCTCTTTTATTACCAGAGGATTACCTGGGGGGTGACCCCCACACATTTATCTCCAGATATTGGCTCCCTTTGCTCTTGCTGCTTGATACAGTCTGCCAATATGTTTTTATGTGGAGGGAGAGAAAAGTAAAGTAAGAGGGGAGTTAATGGTACTGTAGATATCTGATCCTGTTCACTTCCCCCTGGCCTCATGTGCTGTTGCTGTATCCTTTAATGTTACACAAATTGCCCTCTCAGGTTTCTAAACCTTTAAACTGTACCCCTCCGAAATGCTCATAACATCAAGAGAATAATATGAGATCTGCATCAAACACCGACATAATACGATAATCACACACAGTATGTTGCTTATTCGTTCATGTAGAAAGATAGAATGGCTGAGGGTAGAACAGGTACTTGATTATTCACTTGAAATGGTTGCTCAAAAGCAGTTGTGCCAAGGACGGATTTGCTAACCACCATTTTGTAATTAGATTATGTTTCTGGGGGGGATGTTGTTTTTCTATAGTGCTGCAGTTGATGGAAGTAGTCTTTCGAGTTGTGTGGCCTTTAAAACTACTATAATTAGCCGCTCCAGCCATTGGGCCTGCTGTATTCTTGTTAAAATTGACTGAGAACTGGTCAAGTCTCTGGATTCCTGTCGTAAAAAGCCTGGATTTTGTTTTATGTTGAGCCATGGGTATTCACACGATTTGAATTACGTTTCTGTAATGTTCTCCAAGAAGCTTGGTGGGCTTGTAAAATGTTAAAGGGTTTTAATTTAGTGCTTTTACACCTTGTCCACGTGGCTTTTGTGAACAACTTACATTAGTCCGGTTGTCTTGTATTGTGTGTCGTTGTGCTGCCATCGCAAGTGTTGCATTTTTCAGTTTTTGCTACATAGCAGAGTTTTGCCATTTTGAATATAGACGGATTTCACAATCGTCTTCATTCCTGTGACCTTTAGAATAAATGGAAAAGGTCTTCATCAGTCTTCACAGACCCTGCATTGGGCCAGGCCAGGAGAAGAGGAGGGAGACATTTCAGACACTACAGAGTTTCTTATTTCCCTGGTTGAAACATCTCATCAAAGCCCCCAAGATGCATTGGACAGGTGGTCCCTGTGACAGCTCTTCATTGTTTCCTGCCAAACACCAAGTCTAGTTTTACAGTTTGGTTTCTATATCATGACTTGACATCCGACCACCTTCAGTCTCGACAAGTTCTCCCAAGGCTTCAGGATATGGCCTTGAATTAATCTCTCCCATTTTAACCACAAACTATTCATCTGTCCCATTGTAACCACAACCTCAATCCCTTGTCTCAGTTTCAGACAGTCTATTCTTCTTGGACTTGCTACATATAAAAGTCGACACTTGTAAATTCCCTGTGTCAGTGAGGGTGGGTGGGGACATGTTAGATAACAGTTATTAGCACACTGACCTAGCTTGCCTCTAACAAAGGGCTGCATTCACACCAAACAAGTAAACAAACTTGATGGCGGACCGTGTCGAGTCTGCGTCAGCAGCCGAATTCCCATCAAGGAAAAGTCAATTGAACCTCCATCCCCATAAATGTTAGTAATGAACAGTTACCACCTCAAAATGAGCCGTTTCCTAACTCTTAGCGCAAGTTACGAGGTCGACTTTAGATTTTACACAAAGTTAATAAAACTGTGTGTACACACAGTGTGTACACCACATTAGCTTCCATGTTGATGGGAGAGCCCCATAAATAATAGCAGATACAAATCCAACTCATTGAGGACGTAACACAACATGGCTTTGGAACGTTGCTCCTGGTATATGGTGAATACTCACGTTTATATCTGTGGAATAGAAGTATGTGCAATGATCTGAAGTAAAACAAATCAAATGACATTTTATTTTGTCACATGCGCCGAATACAACACGTAGACCTTACCGTGAAATGCCTACTTACTTACAAGCCCTTACCCAACAATGCAGTTTTAAGAAAATAGAGTTAAGAAAATATTTACAAAATAAAAAAATGAAATAAAATTAACACAATAAAATAACAATGATGATATACAGGGTCAATGTGCGGGGTACAGGTTAGTCCAGGTAATTTGTACATGTAGGTAGGGGTATGGCTTAGACTTCATTGGTGTTTGTAACAATACAGAGTTGTATTTTTACTATTATTTTTTTTGTATTTAACTAGGCAAGTCCGTTAAGAACAAATTCTTATTTACAATGATGGCCTATACCGGCCAAACCCGGACGACACGCTAAGCCAATTGTGCGCCACCCTATGGAACTCCCAATCACGGTCGGTTGTGTTACAGCCTGGAATCGAACCAGAGTGTCTGTAGGCACTAAGTAGTGCCTTAGACCGCTGCACCAATCAAAATTAAGCAACACACAGCACTTGACATAAGCCATTAGACCTTACATCAGGGGCAAGTCATGTCAGAGAGAAGCCCCTTAACTCTGGTTGTTCTGAGCGTTCCAGCCCCCTGGCTTGTACAAAACATGTTCATGTCTCTTTTGGCATGTGTTGTTACTGACTGCTGAATGTCATTTGACATGACAGAACACAGAATGACACAAGATTGCAAATAAAATTCCTCCGAAAGATTTGCATGAAATGCCACTGTGATTAGGGGCAGATGCCATCAAAACACAAAGAATGTTTGTTTGCCACATCCCAGTTTGAATGAAAGTTTTCACAATTCAGCCAGACAGAGAGAGAGCCGCCCGGCCCGGAGAATGGAGAATGCATTCACCTCGACAAGAGATTTCAACTGGCAGCTCTGGGCTCCTTTCCCCCCATAATTCACTCACTATCTTGACACCATGTTGGCGGGAGAGCATGAGCAGCTCCAGCACATTGTACAGACAGACACAGCTGCTGCTGCCAGCCTCAGAGACGTCATGTTCAAGTCTACGCCCAAAATGGCACCCTTTTCCTGTTATAGTGCGGTATACTTGGGACCAGGGTCCATAGGGCTCTGGTCATAATTAGTGCACTATATAGGGAATGGGGTGCCATTTGGGATGCAACAACCTTCAAGCTGTCAGTCGCTTCCTTCCAGCCTGACAATATGAAAAGAACTTCCTTTACCCGTGTCGTGCCAGCCATAATTTAAGAGGTACTGTGTAGGCTATCCACTCAAACAACTGCTACAGAGAGAGAGAAATCAGATCGCTGGTAAAAGTATCCTCAACACGTAATTCCTGGCATTTTTGCTCCTCTGTTGTAAATGAAGACTGGTCTTTACTCATCAGATTCAATGGAGGCAGAACATGGGGAAGACATTTCAGGCTTACTGGTGTGTTAACTGCTAGATTTCCTTCCCAAAGTTCCATTTACTTTTTGGAATACCTCTGGGGGAGTGGAATGAAACCCTAATAGCTGGACACACTTACGCAAGGGAGGAATCCATTTATACAAGGGACAGTGACACAAACTTGGCAAATCATAACTGGGCTTAAATTCCCTGAAAGTTGGAGAGTTTTATACAGTACATCAAAATGCAGGAGGATAGGAGTGGGAGGCATCGTTCATTATGCAAAGCACTGATGTGCTTAATCATCCAAAGTAATACACTCTCTCTTTCTCTGTCTCACAGGGTGAAAATAGGAGCTGAGAGTAGAGTATGTACTCTGTGGTCTGCCAGGGTAATGACTGCATTCTGTCAGAGATATGTAATCACACGACGCCATACAATGACGGCTCCCGGACCTAATAGGCCCACACATTTACAGAGGTAACGGAGAAACGTCTGACAGCTCTGCACACTAAGAAAAGCACTTACATGTCGTAAAATGGCCCTTTAATCATTATGTCCAAGGTTTAAGTTATAGTTCACCTCCTAGACACATTACTGGTTGAGGTTCAGCTAGGTACTGTACTGTAGGAAAAATATGGCCATCATTATAGATCTTGTGCATTGAGTACAGTGCACTAAAAGTGTCCATTAGTTTTTAAGGTTTTTAACAGGCTTTCTCATCACAATATGTAATCTGGTGGGATCTGCTTCAGTTCTATTAGAGGCAGACCATAGTGGAGCACACTGATCAAAGCGTTGGTCTCATCATTGTCACGTCCATGGCTAGACAATTCTCTCACTATCTTGCAGTAGAGGAGGAAGAGGGACTGTTGGCAGACTAGTCTGTCAGGTCAGAATCAGGAAGCAGCTCACATTTTCCAATCGGTCCAAGGCCACGCCTGTGTGACACAATTACAATGTGTACAGGTGTGGGATCTTAATTTGACCAGTTTCTCACAGCAGGAATGTAATCCTGCAGCAACAGGACATGTGAATTATTATGTGGGTTATAATTAAATTGACATTTTTGTAGGGGTTGATGCATTTTTCATAAGGTAAAATCAAGTCTGAAATTTCAAAGTGGAAATGACAAACTTTAGAATAATTTTTAAACGTCCCCTGGTTTAGGTTTTAGGTTTGATTTATTCACACCAAAGAAAAGAAGTGAAAGACAAAACAGTAGAGATAAAACAAAATGGTAAAAACGGTGTGCAGGGGAGGTATGAAGCCCAAAAGGGCTTATATGAAAACCACACCATAACTGTAAGTACAGCAAAAAAAAGTTTGCAACAGGGTGATCAAATGAACTGTAAAGACAGAAAAGAAGAGAGAGAAGTGGATTTCCCCTTAGGTTCCATATTTAGTTTAGTTTGTAGCTTCAGCCACCTCAAGAGGATACGTTTCTACCTGAATACACACTGTATCATGTGAACTGCCATAAAACATATATACAGGCTTTTCAAGTTCAAACAAGAAAGTATTCAGAGAGGAAGTCATAAAACAAACCACATTAACTACAATAATCGTCTAACAAGTCTGGTTAGTAGGTATGGTCTTTTCGTATGAAAAAAGCAGTATTCTTGTGAATGAGAGTTTTCAAAGGATGAATCGTAGGACACTGACACAACTCTCACACTTGCAGAAATTCTGAATACACGGAGTTATATTGGCTGAATCACTTAAGCCAAAATTCCTCAGTCCATATTTCCCAGAAGTGGAAGGTCAAAGATGTACTGACACAACCGGAGCCGAGTTCCAGCCCGTTTTGTTTGGACAAAGCACATCGAGGGGAGTCTGTGTCATCTGTATGTTTAGAAGGAGTTGATGAATATGTCATAGCTGTGTGATGATTCTGGACCTCACCACAGTTCCTGTGGTTGGGCCTTAGAGCACAATACTACACACATTTCAAACAATGTCTCCCCTTCAGACATGGAAAACAAAGTCATTGAGAGTTTGCTTACTGCAAGTGTGTGTGTCTCTGCTCTTCTCCTTTCCAAGTCCATGACCTCTATGTTTGCAACTCTTTCCACATCAAAAAGCAGAGATAAATGATCATATAACATTTTTTACATTCCAATTAAAGATGGTTTTATGTTTCATGTTTATTTTATCTTATTCCATTTTCTGACAAGTCACAACATTCTGTCATGTTTTCTCTAAACCTTCAGCCCTACACTGAAATTCCAAACAGGAATGTACAGCATGCGTAAGTGTAGCAAAGCATCCTGGGAGCCGTGGCAATACAGGTGTGCTATTCCTTAATTAAAGTCATGACCAACTGTTAAGAGTCTAGGCTGGATGCTCTTTAATCTGATTGGTCAGCAACAGATGATTTAACACTCTGCTGCCTCTAGTAGTTAATGAGAGAGTAATAGCATCTAAAATAGATAGTCAAGATGTGACAGGGGATCCTGCTTGTGCCTGTACCAGTAACAGCTGGATGATAACTTCTTAAAACATAGTCCTGGACATTTGTAGTCGATCCTACCCTGAAGGTGTAGTCATACTGAGAGAGGTATGCTGTTCCTGCTCATACATTATAATGAATTCATGGAAGCAGATCAAAACGCCCCAATGTTCTATCTTCGAGAACTGAGAAGGATGTGCGTCCCAAATGGCACCCAATTCCCTATATAGTGCACTACTTTTGACCAGAGCCCAATATGGGGTCCTGGTCAAAAGTAGTACCCTACATAGGGAACAGGGTGTCATTTGGGATGCAGGGTAATAATAAGCATCACAAGGAATGATGGAATGGCAGTGGAATGTTCCAGATGCACCTGAATGATGTAATCATGACAGGGTCAGTGGACCGGCACACTGAGCCCCTGTGTGTGAGATGGGACTGTAGAGATGTAGAGAGAGAACACCTATCCATCTTACTAGGCTGTCAAACCAATGACCAGAGCGCTACTTTTTCATGAGAAACAGCATTTCTGTCTACAGGTATAGTCACTCACTAACAAGAAAATAAAAACATCCAGATTTGCATATTAACATATTAGTCAACAAAATGAACCTTTCACCTTTCAAACCCAAAAGAGACAGTGAGCTGAAGTGCCTCGGTGCTGTACGTTACACACGTGTTGAAGTCATGTTTCAGGCAACATCTGCTGATGGTTAGAGTGCTCAGTGCTACTCTGCTCTCACACCCCACTACTGCCACACACAAACACACTGTACACTGTAGTGAGGTCCTCAGGCCTGGACATGGCTCGATAGCCAATTAATCAGAGGGGGCTGCTTGACCTCTATCAACCCCCCCAAACCCTCTCTCCCCCTTAACTCCCAGATTAACATGCTACATGAGCTTTCCAGGACCAGGAAGGGTCACCCAACAGTTGGAGGCTCAGTGCCAAAATAAAGAGGGAGAAAGAGACAATGAGAAATGAAATGAGAAAGAGAGGAGGAAATGTAGGGAGAGAGAGCGAGAGAGAGAGAGAGAGAGAGAAGGGGAGCTCTGGTGTCTCGTCTGTTCTTAAATCCCTACACATAGCCCTCGTAGTATGTAATCACACTCGCTGCTTGCCAGCAGGGTCCAGAAAGGAAATGACTGCATCCAGCGAAAATGCATCATACAACAATGGATTAACGGGCATGAAATGAAAAACTGGTGCTGCACAGTGCTCTTCAAACGGGTGAGCTATGGCCAAGCTTTAGTGCTGAGATCACAGAGGCTATTGTCGCTCTCTTCAGACCAGTGACAATTGGTTTGTCCATCTACATTCTGTGTTCTGAGGTTTTCCTGTTTTTGTTTCTGCCCGCTGTGATTATCTTTGGGAATGGCTGTCTTCAGAACAGAAGCTGCCACATGACGTATCAGGTCCTGAAATGGGACGACTACTACTGTTAAAGTATTTATTGAAATCCTTTGGGGAATTATTTTTGCTGTAGACATCCAAGACAGTCGAAGATAATGTGTTTCCATTTTGAGCAAAAAGGTTTATGATGGTTTAAAGAAGCCTTTTTACCCCCTGGTTCATGTCCATGTTTGGTCCAAATGGTAAACACAAGACAAGACAGCAACACACGTGACAGTCTGTGTACGTGCTGGTGGGCTGTTGAATGCCAATACCAAGTGACTCTACTGTTTCTTTGTCCAGGTCCAACTTTATTTAGTGATTTTGTTTGGCTTGAATAAACACTGTTCGTCATACATGCTACTTATTAAGTATTAAATGACACAGTCTTAATGGAACAGAGCCCTTCAGTAATCTTAAGGGCCCTTCAGTCATCTTAAGGGTTGCTGACTCTCTAGACATTTGATAGTTTGTAACAGCATAGGATAATATCATAATTACCCAGAATTCAGCCATGTAAAAAGAACCAGTCTTCTGAGGATAGTCTAGACCAGGTATTCCCAAACTGGGGTTTCTGCGCAATGCTGCTGGGTTTACGCCAAATACAAATGTGTTTTACATTTTTATTAAATTATAATTGAAAACTCTTCACATTTTCAAACAGTCCATTTGTATTTTCCAACGGGGCTATACATTTGATTGAGGTTTTTTTCTCACCTGAGTAGCCTCGTTTCACTGCCAAAAATAAAATTAAACCATCTAGTGTTCAGCAAAATAACAACACAATGTCAAATACAGGTAGACTAGTCAAATAATAAACATCCAATCACATTAACCGTTAGTCTCTCACGGGAATTACACTAACAGTCCGTATTTAGCCAAACGTAGCTGCTGCTCATTCTGTTTGCTTGAAAATGGATAAATGGTTAAAAAAGTAAGGCCTGCGTCCATAGAGACACATACCAGCTCTACTAGTAGTACTGCTTGAAAGTTGTCTTAATTCTCGCTCAAAAAACTACCAGCAGTACTACACCTGCACCTGTCAAAGACAAGTTGTTCTGCTTCCACGACCACATCCAAAGCTAGCATCAGTAATTCTATATTTGTTGTTAGCCCATCTAGCATGGACACTGACAGTTGTGAATCTGATGCAGCCGAAGAGCTACTGCCTCCTTACCCGGGAAAGCACCGAACAACAGACACGTTGGGACGCAAATATTGGTACATTGATCGTATATTGGGAGTAGTGCCTTTCCTCAGCCACAGTTATATGTGCGCAAATATGATGAGAAACAAAACATGCCAAATGAAAAATAACAGGAGTTTTTTGATTTGTATAAAAGCAACAGATACCATTTAAGAAGGGGCTAGAAAAGTCTTATATGGTATATTAGGACAGGGCCCCATACTATTGTGAAGAACTTGTTCTTCCTGCTTTCTGGGACAATGCAGCCATAAAAACAGTGACAATGTTATCAAACAACACTGTTGCAAAAGTGACATGGCAGGAGATCTCAAGCCAGTGAATTCTATGCGTTAGAGCTGGATGAGTCAACATACGTGGCGGGCCTGGCACAGATCCTGGTATATGTCCGTTAAGTTTATGGGGGGTCAACTAAGGAAGACACCCTCTTCTACAAACCAGAGAGGATATTTTTAAGCTACTGGACAGATTTGTGACATCAAATGGACTTTGGTGGTCAAGATGTGTTGGTATCTGTACTGATGCTGCAAAAGCCATGACAGGGAGACATAGTGGAGTGGTAACGCGCATGCAAGCAGTTGCTCCTGACACCACTTGGGTACACTGCAGCATCCACCGAGAGGCTCTTGCTGCCAAAGGAATGCCTGACAGCTTGAAAGATATTTTGGACACAGTGAAAATGGTTAACTTTGTTAAATCAAAGCCCCTGAACTCTCGTGTATTTTTGCACTATGCAATGATATGGGCAGTGACCTTATAATGCTTTTACAACATACAGAAGTGAGCTGGTTATCAAGAAGCAAAGTATTGATACAATTTTTTTTTAAATTGAGAGACCAGCTTAAAGTTTTCTTTACTGACCATCATTTTCACTTGTCTGACCGCTTGCATGATGACAAGTTTCTCACACGACTGGCCTATCTGGGGGATGTTTTCTCGCCTGAATGATCTGAATCTAGGATTACAGGGACTCTCCACAACTATATTCAATGTGCGAGACAAAATTGAGGCTATGATTAAGAAGTTGGAGCGCTTCTCTGTCTGCATTAACAAGGACAACACACGTCTTTCCATCATTGTATGATTTTTTGTGTGCAAATGAACGGACAATGTCAAATATGACATAGTGAAGCACCTGAGTGTGTTGGGTAAGCAATTACTCAGGTACTTTCCCGAAACGGATGACACATAAAACTGGATTCGTTATCCCTTTCATGCCCTGCCTCCAGTCCACCTACCGATACCTGAACAAGAGAGCCCCATCGAAATTTCACCCAGCGGTTCTGTGAAAATTTTATTTAATCAGAAGCCACTGCCAGATTTCTGGATTGGCAGCGCTCAGAGTATCCTGCCTTGGAAAATTGCGCTGTTAAGGCACTGATGCCCTTTGCGTACCCATGTGAGAGTGGATTCTCGGCCCTCCCTAACATGAAAACGAAATACAGGCACATTTTTGTCACAGCCGGGTTGTGACAAAAACTCACACTCATTCTTATGTTTAATAAATGCATTGTATAGTGTGTGTGTGGCAGGCTTACAATTATGGCAAAAAACAGCATTTGAGAGTGCGCTGACCCTGGTGCTAGAGGGGAGGGGGTACGCAGCTGGAGGTTGAATGTTTGAAGGGGTACGGGACTATAAAATGTTTGGGAACCACTGGTCTAGACAAACAACCAGGGATTAGAAGAGGTAAGACAACACCTCAGAGACCCACCTTTACTCTACACTTGTTCCCCAAGCACTTCACTTGTTGCTCTAGTTCTGCTCCAGCCGGTCTCTGAGCGAAGACAGATGACGAAGGCAGACGTAGAAGAAAACTTTCAGCTCTACTTTCTTTACAGTTTACTCACTCAAACCCAAATCTGGATGTCCTCTAGTCTACAAAGCTATGGCCAAACTTTAGTCATTACCATGGCGACCTGACATCTTGTTGAACATGCAGTATGATTAATGCGCTTTTCCTCCTAGGCCATTGTGTTCTTTCTCTCACGTATAAATCTTTCACCTTGTTCTCACAGAGTAATTAACGTGAACCCTGGACGGAGGGATATTTATCATGGCACTTCAACACTTCCTGACACACTCCTCCGAACCGTGACTGAGCCCAGTGCTGCAGGCCCAGGCCGCGGTCCGCCAAGCCAAACACACCGACCAACCCAGAGAGGTTCTGATAATGCGGTCATCATAATTAGGGCACCTCGCTCTGAACCGGGCTGATGGCCAAATCTCTCTCTCTCTGAAGTGATTTGGTGGACGTGTGAATGAATCTGGCTGAGGCAGCAGGGGCGGCTAGAGGGAGAGATGGATGGAGGAGAGATGGATGGAGGGAGAAGGTCATACTATACCTGTATGGTACAGTCTAGTCCGTTTTACACAGATTTACAATGATAGATGTCTCTACAGGAAGGCATAGCCTCAGTCAGAAGGCGAACTCCCTGTTAGGGCTTGAAAGTTCTCTGTCAGGGTGGATACACTTAAGCCAGATCTCTCTGACTTCACTTCACACTGACTGACACATATAAAGACATTACTATTGACACAGAGAATCTGACAGAGTACGTATTTGCAGAGAGAGAGAGAGATGTTGCTTATAACAAGGGCAAAGGCAGTTTAATTTTGGGCCAAGTCATCGAGTTTGACTTCAACAAACCCGATCTGAACACTATGGTCGAGTTTCTAAGTACCAAAATGAGTCTGGGTCATGTTTGAGTTACGACACAATTAATGTCTATAATAGGGGAACTCTGTACTCTGTCAGATGGTCTGTTAATGTGTATAAAGTGTAATGTAGTGTTTGTTTTGGACATCTCCTTGGCATGCCCATTCATTTGCTGTAATATTATACATAGAGTATATTACAGTTCAATTATCACAGTTGCAGAACCCTGGATGAAACCTAAACGTGTGTAAAACGGGGAACCTTCAAGAAAGTGTTTCTCTGTATGTAACTACAGTCTGCTATTCATAATGTCCTTCTAAATTCCAGGTAAATACCAGCCAACCGTCAAGAACACATATTACTCTAATATCTAGCCTACACAAACCATCAGTAGGAGTCTGTCTATAGCAGCTATTCAGGGTTGGGTTATTGTTCTTTGGAAGCCAATGAGTAAAGTTTCTTCTGGCATTATGCATCACTCTGTCGTCTTACGACAACATGTCTCAACACAACCTGGGTTATAATACAGCCACGTCATTTATAAGGGGATTACCAATCAAAGGCAACCTGATTCTGATGTATTGAATTATTCATCAAGCGTTTGATTTTAAGTCCCTCCTTTCTATGTGAAAACAGTAAATACAAACCATCCATAAAGATTTTGGCATGTAGGTGTTCATTTCAAGATCATTCATTCAACACCTTGAGGAGCCTTTCTGAGGAGCGTGCTCAGCTCTTGTGTGTGTGTGTGTGTGTGTGTATCCGTGTGTGTGTATATGTGCATACATGCGTGTTTGCCTGCCTTTGCACATGTATGTTTGTTAAGTGTTGAGAAACAGAGCAACAAACAGACCTTTCTCGTTCCTGCTCCAGCAGGTTGGTGAACTCGTCACTCTTCCTCATGAAGTCTCCATGGTTCCTCTTCTCGTCGTCCAGCTTGTACAGGGCATGCTTGTGGGACTGCTCAGTCAGCAGCAGCTGCTCCAGCATGCGACGGTGGGTCTCCCTCTGCTTCTCCACCAGCTTGTCCAGCTAGGAGAGACCAGAGCGTTTATTGACCACTCCAAATACACTTCATGTCACCTCTATGTGAGGTGGTATCAGATGTATTAATGTATTTTCAAATGTGATTGTCCAGTCATGAGGACAAAAACACAAAAATGATCTTTGAACCTACAAAGTAGCTACTTCATATACATTTTAGCAGACTCTTATCCACAGCAACTTACAGGAGCAATTAGGGTTAAGTGCCTTGCTCACAGGCACATCAACAGATTTTTCACCTAGTCGGCTTGGGGATTCGAACCAGCGACCTTTCTGTTACTTGGCCCAATGCTCTTAACTAGGCTACCTGCCACCCATATACTGTAGCTGAAGTCTCAACACTTCCAAGTCGTCTTATCAGGGTGCTACACTTCACTGACCCCAGACTTTGAGCTGCTGTATTGAATGATGAGACTGTGCTACCTCAGCCATGGGCCTCTCGTAGATGTCCTCCTGGAAGCTCTCAGCCTTGCTCTGACAGTGTCTCTCTGCAGGGCCTGAAGGACCTTCTGTGGGGTGACGAACCCATACTGGGCCTCCAAGAGGGCCAAGTCAATCTTCTCAGCCTTCAACACCGTGATCACCTCGTCCCTGGCCTGTGGTAGGGGGGAGAGAGAGAGGGAGAGAGAAGAGGACACAGTTCTATGAGCATGATAGCTAGACTACCCATTGTTTAGTATTACCAAAAGCTAGACTACCCATGGTTCAGTATTACAAAGAAGCATGTCCTATAGCTAGACTACCCATGGTTTAGTATTACCAAGAAGCCAAGTGATCTGCCTCTCCTCACCAGATAACCCAGAACCAGCCAAACCCTTGCCCAGTCTCCTAGTCTCTCCTCACCAAACAACCCAAAACCATCCAAACCCTGGCCAGTCCCACAGTCTCTCCTCACCTGCAGTTCTCCTTCTAGCATGGAGAGAAGGAACAGAAGGTCGTCCCGGGAGAGGTCCCTGGTCTTCCCGCCTGCTGCCTTCTCCCTCCGACTGTTACTGCTGGCACTGCCACTGCCACTGCTGCCACTGCCCTCCTTTTCCTTCCTCTGGACAGTGCCTGTGTTTGTGCCTGTGTCATCGGGGGGCTCCCTGTGCCTGGCCCGTCCTGCACCCCTGCCCTGGGGCTCCTCACGTTCTGTGGCCCGCCGCTGTGATCGTGCCTGGTGCTGAGCCAGCTTGGCCTTTGCTGTGTCCTCTAGGCTGTTGCTACGGGAACGCATGGTTTTTTACCTGCAGGGGGAACAGGAAGGAACATAGTGGAAGGAGATTGATAGATGGGTTGGGGTGGGGTTGGGTGTAGCCGTGGGGTAAAGGGTTGGTGGGTTTGAAGGGAGTGATCTGTTTTATTCAGCCCCGAAGCTCAGTCGTCCAGGCTCTGTATCATTGTATAAGACTGTGGTTTGGTTAAATCACTGACTCATGACAATGATGAAGCCATGAATGGTCCGACAGTCTTAAGCTCCATTCACTTTGTCATTTATAGTTTTCTGCATTATATAGTAGCGGGAAAGGTAAACATGCACCTTGATGAAAAAGTGATTGTGAATACAAATCCTTAATAGGCATAGGCCAATTTCTGTTCTGTGTGTTTGATCTGAGGATGAAAAGAAAAACGCCTTGAATCATTCATTACATCACCAGTTGTATTAGTGGCCTGGCTGACAGTTTATGAGTAAGAGGGATAGCTGTTTGACTGCATATGTACACATGCAAGGCACGGAATGATTCGGGGATGATGTCATCGCCGCAAGCAGCAGTCTGCTTGAACAGATCTAAACTCAGAGATCTGGGCTCCAGGCGAGAGCAGAGAGCAGCCATATCCGTTAGTGAGGGTTTGCTTACACCATCACAATGCACTCGTCCCAGGAGGATAGCGTGTAATTCCGTAAACCTTCATCAGGGTTCTGTTGATGAGTAAACTGTGCCACAGTAGACACTAAAGCAATCAGGCCCTGTTTGGCCCTAATGGATTGCAGCTATTACTCACAGTTAGTCTTGCAACATTTGAGCTGTTCAAACAGACAAAGGGCACAGCTGGGATCCAGGTCGACAAGGAGCTGGTTACGCAACACCTCTAAAGAGTTCAACCCGGGTCACTGTCTTTGGCTGTCCCCATAGGAGAACCCTTTGAAGAACCCTTTTTGGTTCCATGAAGAACCATTTCCACAGAGAGTTCTACGTGGAACCCAAAAGGGTTCTACCTGGAACCAAAAAGGGTTCTCCTATGGGGAACCCCGAAGAACCCTTTTTTCTAAGTGTGTACTGCCAAAGTGCCAAACCTGACGATTGCAGAGTGCTCAGTGAGTGTATAATAATATCTAACGATCTCTTTGATTGACTGTCATGAGAGCTCAGATATGCCCCAGTGTTCTCTGCTGTGCTGTGTGTGTTTGTGTGAGACTGAAAGAGCTGGCTGGAGTGGAGCGTCTGGCATGTCTCCATATCAACTCTGGCTGTTGTTCGCTCACTTCCCTGACAAAGCTGTGTGTTTTGAGAGTAAACATTGCCGAGGGCCCACGCTACTGGTCAGTGCTGGGTTTGACAGTCACACAGGCTGTCCTGTTCCATGACTGTAATGGTTGGACGTAGGAGTGCTGGGAAATCTATACTGTGAGAGAACTTCTGTTTAGAACCTCTCACTGGGAGAATCTAGGGTTCCAATCCTAGGCTGGATCACTCCCTTTGGCACATCTATACTGGCTTTGTACACTACTTTCAGAGAAACGTTGGTAACACTTTATTTTTAGAGCCTACTTTCCTTTGGAAGCTCTCACCTATTTCACTCCCTCCAGATCATGTTATAGTCCAACAATAAAGTAAACAAAAACTAACAAGAATGTGCAAAGAGAGACTTTTGCTGGAAAGTACCAGTTATTCAAGCAAGCCAAATGAAAGCACGGTTTGAGATGATGATGTTTTTGGAATTATCTCTGAACTTCTCAGAAGAGCAACAAAACAAAAACACCAGTTATGGAACTGCTGATGTCGTCTATGTATGAACTGTGAACATGGTTTTTACTGTTGTGATGTAGTCTATGTATGAACTGTGAACATGGTTTTTACTGTTGCATGTAGTCTATGTATGAACTGTGAACATGGTTTTTACTGTTGTGATGTAGTCTATGTATGAACTGTGAACATGGTTTTTACTGTTGTGATGTAGTCTATGTATGAACTGTGAACATGGTTTTTACTGTTGTGATGTAGTCTATGTATGAACATGGTTTTTAACATGGTTTTTGAACTGTGTGTTTTTACTGTTGTAGTCTATGTATGAACTGTGAACATGGTTTTTACTGTTGTGATGTAGTCTATGTATGAACTGTGAACATGGTTTTTACTGTTGTGATGTAGTCTATGTATGAACTGTGAACATGGTTTTTACTGTTGTGATGTAGTTATGTATGAACTGTGAACATGGTTTTTACTGTTGTGATGTAGTCTATGTATGAACTGTGAACATGGTTTTTACTGTTGTGATGCAGTCTATGTATGAACTGTGAACATGGAACTGTTGTGATGTAGTCTATGTATGAACTGTGAACATGGTTTTTACTGTTGTGATGTAGTCTATGTATGAACTATGAACATGGTTTTTACTGTTGTGATGTGATGAACTAGTCTATGTATGAACTGTTGAACATGGTTTTTACTGGTTGTGATGTAGTCTATGTATGAACTGTGAACATGGTTTTTACTGTTGTGATGTAGTCTATGTATGAACTGTGAACATGGTTTTTACTGTTGTGATGTAGTCTATGTATGAACTGTGAACATGGTTTTTACTGTTGTGATGTAGTCTATGTATGAACTGTGAACATGGTTTTTACTGTTGTGATGTAGTCTATGTATGAACTGTGAACATGGTTTTTACTGTTGTGATGTAGTCTATGTATGAACTGTGAACATGGTTTTTACTGTTGTGATGTAGTCTATGTATGAACTGTGAACATGGTTTTTACTGTTGTGATGTAGTCTATGTATGAACTGTGAACATGGTTTTTACTGTTGTGATGTAGTCTATGTATGAACTGTGAACATGGTTTTTACTGTTGTGATGTAGTCTATGTATGAACTGTGAACATGGTTTTTACTGTTGTGATGTAGTCTATGTATGAACTGTGAACATGGTTTTTACTGTTGTGATGTAGTCTATGTGAACATGGAACTGTGAACATGGTTTTTACTGTTTGCAGTCTATGTATGAACTGTGAACATGGTTTTTACTGTGCAGTGTGATGTAGTCTATGTATGAACTGTGAACATGGTTTTTACTGTTGTGATGTAGTCTATGTATGAACTGTGAACATGGTTTTTACTGTTGTGATGTAGTCTATGTATGAACTGTGAACATGGTTTTTACTGTTGTGATGTAGTCTATGTATGAACTGTGAACATGGTTTTTACTGTTGTGATGTAGTCTGAACTGTATGAACTGTGAACATGGTTTTTACTGTTGTGATGTAGTCTATGTATGAACTGTGAACATGGTTTTTACTGTTGTGATGTAGTCTATGTATGAACTGTGAACATGGTTTTTACTGTTGTGATGTAGTCTATGTATGAACTGTGAACATGGTTTTTACTGTTGTGATGTAGTCTATGTATGAACTGTGAACATGGTTTTTACTGTTGTGATGTAGTCTATGTATGAACTGTGAACATGGTTTTTACTGTTGTGATGTAGTCTATGTATGAACTGTGAACATGGTTTTTACTGTTGTGATGTAGTCTATGTATGAACTGTGAACATGGTTTTTACTGTTGCAGTCTATGTATGAACTGTGAACATGGTTTTTACTGTTGTGATGTAGTCTATGTATGAACTGTGAACATGGTTTTTACTGTTGTGATGTAGTCTATGTATGAACTGTGAACATGGTTTTTACTGTTGTGATGTAGTCTATGTATGAACTGTGAACATGGTTTTTACTGTTGTGATGTAGTCTATGTATGAACTGTGAACATGGTTTTTACTGTTGCAGTCTATGTATGAACTGTGAACATGGTTTTTACTGTTGTGATGTAGTCTATGTATGAACTGTGAACATGGTTTTTACTGTTGTGATGTAGTCTATGTATGAACTGTGAACATGGTTTTTACTGTTGTGATGTAGTCTATGTATGAACTGTGAACATGGTTTTTACTGTTGTGATGTAGTCTATGTATGAACTGTGAACATGGTTTTTACTGTTGTGATGTAGTCTATGTATGAACTGTGAACATGGTTTTTACTGTTGTGATGTAGTCTATGTATGAACTGTGAACATGGTTTTTACTGTTGTGATGTAGTCTATGTATGAATTGTGAACATGGTTTTTACTGTTGTGATGTAATCTATGTATGAATTGTGAACATGGTTTTTACTGTTGTGATGTAGTCTATGTATGAACTGTGAACATGGTTTTTACTGTTGTGATGTAGTCTATGTATGAACGGTGAACATGGTTTTTACTGTTGTGATGTAGTCTATGTATGAACTGTGAACATGGTTTTTACTGTTGTGATGTAGTCTATGTATGAACTGTGAACATGGTTTTTACTGTTGTGATGTAGTCTATGTATGAACTGTGAACATGGTTTTTACTGTTGTGATGTAGTCTATGTATGAACTGTGAACATGGTTTTTACTGTTGCAGTCTATGTATGAACTGTGAACATGGTTTTTACTGTTGTGATGTAGTCTATGTATGTGAACATGGTTTTTACTGTTGTGATGTAGTCTATGTATGAACTGTGAACATGGTTTTTACTGTTGTGATGTAGTCTATGTATGAACTGTTAACATGGTTTTTACTGTTGTGATGTAGTCTATGTATGAACTGTGAACATGGTTTTTACTGTTGTGATGTAGTCTATGTATGAACTGTTAACATGGTTTTTACTGTTGTGATGTAGTCTATGTATGAACTGTGAACATGGTTTTTACTGTTGTGATGTAGTCTATGTATGAACTGTGAACATGGTTTTTACTGTTGTGATGTAGTCTATGTATGAACTGTGAACATGGTTTTTACTGTTGTGATGTAGTCTATGTATGAACAGTGAACATGGTTTTTACTGTTGTGATGTAGTCTATGTATGAACTGTGAACATGGTTTTTACTGTTGTGATGTAGTCTATGTATGAACTGTGAACATGGTTTTTACTGTTGCAGTCTATGTATGAACTGTGAACATGGTTTTTACTGTTGTGATGTAGTCTATGTATGAACGGTGAACATGGTTTTTACTGTTGTGATGTAGTCTATGTATGAACTGTGAACATGGTTTTTACTGTTGTGATGTAGTCTATGTATGAACGGTGAACATGGTTTTTACTGTTGTGATGTAGTCTATGTATGAACTGTTAACATGGTTTTTACTGTTGCAGTCTATGTATGAACTGTGAACATGGTTTTTACTGTTGCTGATGTAGTCTATGTATGAACTGTTAACATGGTTTTTACTGTTGTGATGTAGTCTATGTATGAACTATGAACATGGTTTTTACTGTTGTGATGTAGTCTATGTATGAACTATGAATATGGTTTTTAATGTTGCTGCGTACGCTAGGTACGAAACCACAAACATAGTTTGTCGATGAGCATACTTTGTTTTGCTGCCTGTCAGCTTGGCCAAGGTGTGAAGAGGAATCTGCCAGAACACAATTAGTTAGTCACCATATGAGGTAAGAGCCCTTACATGGCCTCTTCTACTGCTAATGATGATGAAGTGCACCACAATGGTATTATTTTACCAGAACATTCCCTCCT
>NC_056442.1:640164-642217 GCF_018296145.1 Oncorhynchus tshawytscha | reverse complement strand
AACAATCTTCACGTCAAGTATAATACTGAGTTCATAACGATACATTCTGTAACATTGAAATGACCACTGAACAGATTCCAATCCCCAGAATGTACCTTTAAAGTCAACTCACCTACAATTGTATAAGGAAGGTGATTGTTATGAAATACTGATACACTACAGTAAACCCAATGAGCAAAACTGGTTGAATCAATGTTGTTTCCATGTCATTTCAACCAAAAACGTCTATGCAATGACGTTGAATCAACGTGGAAAACTGATTGGATTTGCAAAAAGTAATCAACGTCAGGGTATTTCGTCTTCTTTTTGTTTACCCACCTTTCAACCTAAATCCAATGATATGGTGAAATGTTTTGTTTAAACTCACATTAGTTGACAACTCAACCTAATGTAAATCAAATCTAGATGTTGAACTGATGTCTGTGGCCAGTGGGAACACTGAAGAAAGCACAATGCCATGACAGTCTTCTCCCTCTCCATGTAGTAAACTGACCAGACTAGTTTGACATTCATACTCTGTGACACTATGAATGAAAGAGTTTGTAACGTGTGTGAATCTGCCCAGAGAGATTACATTTAATCATGATTTGTTCTCCTACTAATCTGGCCAGCTGAACATCACACAGGGTGAGTCCCAAATGGCCCAGTACTAACAACATAGTGCACTACCTTTGACCAGAGCCCAATAGGCCCCGGTCAAAAGTAGTGCATTGCATAGGGAATAGGTTACAATTTGGGAAGCAAACACAGTCATTGTGTCAAACCGGCTCAGGCCCTTTCACATCTCATTGTCTCAGTCTTCTACAGGTCCACAATAGGAGTAGGATCACAGCCAAAAGGTGATGTAATGATAAACAGCACTTCATACTGTTTGCAGAGGATTAGCTATTGCTCTGGCAGAGAGGATATTAACCATAGGCACGCAACATGGACTCATGCTTGTGCATGTCTATAGGCCTATACCTTGCATTTTAAGTAACATCAGTACACACACACACACACACACACATGATACTACCTAGTACAGGTAGGTACTGTAGATACTGCCTCTATAGCCAGTATGCAAAGCTTGCCTGAAAGACCTGTAACATATCTGTAACATACTTCCTCAACACAGACTTAGTCTAAAATAGACTAGAAAATCATTTGACAAGTATTCTGACATGCTGATGTGATTATTACTAGAGTAATGACCTAGGAAAGAGTCCTGTGAGTTTGGGGGGGGGGATGTGAGGTTTATAAGGCCACACTGTGCCCTCGGCTTGATGAGGTCACAGACCTGGCAGAACTAGACTCAGGCTCTCTCTTACTGAATGGAAACAAAGTTTGTCAAAGGCGCCTGACCTTTACATTGATGACTTGCCTGCCTCTCACTCTCTCTCTGACATCCTTAATCATCCAAAGTAATAGCTCTCTCTCTCTCTCTCTCTCTCTCTCTCTCTCTCTCTCTCTCTCTCTCTCTCTCTCTCTCTCTCTCTCTCTCTCTCTCTCTCTCTCTGACATCCTTAATCATCCAAAGTAATAGCTCTCTCTCTCTCTCTCTCTCACTCTCTCTCTGACATCCTTAATCATCCAAAGTAATAGCTCTCTCTCTCTCTCTCTCTCTCTCTCTCTCTCTCTCTCTCTGACATCCTTAATCATCCAAAGTAATAGCTCCCTCTCTCTCTCTCTCTCTCTCTCTCTCTCTCTCTCTCTCTCTCTCTCTCTGGCTCTCTCTCTCTCTCTCTCTCTCTCTCTGACATCCTTAATCATCCAAAGTAATAGCTCTCTCTCTCTCTCTCTCTCTCTCTCTCTCTCTCTCTCTCTGGCTCTCTCTCTCTCTCTGGCTCTCTCTCTCTCTCTCTGGCTCTCTCTCTCTCTCTGGCTCTCTCTCTCTCTCTCTCTCTCTCTCTCTCTCTCTCTCTCTCTCTCTCTCTCTCTCTCTCTCTCTCTCTCTCTCTCTCTCTCTCTCTCTCTCTCTCTCTCTCTCTCTCTCTCTCTCTCTCTCTCTCTGACATCCTTAATCATCCAAAGTAATAGCTCCCTCTCTCTCTCTCTCTCTCTCTCTCTCTCT